>NC_136995.1:8710351-8804729 GCF_032717465.1 Coenobita brevimanus
CCACCAAGGCCCTGATAAACCCCCTAAACCCGCCCAGTTCTCAATAAACCCATCAAGGCCCTGACAAACCCTCTCTAAAACCGCCCAGGCCCTTACAAACCCGCCCAGGCTTCTTTAAACCCTCCCACGCACCGATAACCCTGCCAAGGCCCTGATGAACCCGCCAAAGCCTTGGTAAACCTGCCCAAGCCCAGATAAACCAGCCCAAGCAATGATAAACCCGCAATAAACCGGCTTAGGGCTCGATAAACCCGCCCAGTCCCTGATAAACCCTCCAAGGCCCTGATAAACCCATTCAGGCCCTGATAAACCCACCCAGGCCCTGAAAACCCCACCCAAAACCAGCCCAGGCCTTGATAAACCCATTGAGGCCCTGGTAAACCAGCCATAAACCATCCCAGGTTCTGATAAACCCGCCCAGGCTCGGATAAACCCGCCCAGGCCCTGATAAACTCAAGCAAGCCCTGATAAACCCATCCTAAAAACGCCAAGGCACTGACAAAAACCGCCAGGCTCTGATAAACCCACTCAGGCACTGATAAACCCGACCAAGCCCTGATAAACCCGACTAGGCCCTGATAAACCAACCCAGGCCTTGAGAAACCCGCCCAGGAAATGATAAACACCGCCCAAAACGCCCATTCGCCGATAAACCCGCCCAAGCCCCAATAAATCCTGCCAGGCCCGGATAAACCCACCCAGGCAATGATTAACCCGCCCAAGACCTGATGAACCCGCCAAGGACCTGATAAACCCTCCCCCTGATAAACCCTCCCAGGCCCTGATAAACCTGCCCAGGCCCTGATAAATCCACCCAGGCCCTGATAAACCCGCCCAGTCCCCGATAAACCCGCCCAAGCCCCAATAAATCGGCCCAGACTTTCATAAACGCGCCCTAAACCCGCCCAAGCCCTCATAAACCCGCCTAGGAAATGATAAACCAGCAGTAAACTCACCCAGGTGCCATAAACCAGCCCAAGCCCTGATAAACCCGCCCAGGTCCTGATAAACCCGTCCAAACACTGATAAACCCACCCAAGCCCTGATAAACTAGCCCAGGCTCTGATAAACCAGCCTTAAACCCGCATAGGCCCAATAAACCCGCCCAGGCCCCGATAAACGCGCCCAGGCCTCGATAAACCGGCCCAGGCCCCGATAAATCCGCCCAGGCCCTGATAAACTCGCCCAGGCCTTGATAAACATGCCCTAAACCACCAAGGCAATGATAAACCCACCCAGACCTTGATAAACCTGCTCTAAACCCACCCAGGTCCTGATAGACCAGCCCAGAACCTGATAAACCCTCTTCCGACCCGGATAAAACTCCTCAGTCCCTAATAAATACACCCAGACCCTGATTAACCTGACCAAGCCCAAATAAACCTGCCCAGGCCCTAATAAACCCGCACAAGCCCTGATAAACCCACCCATGCCCTGATAAGCCCTCTCAGGCCCTGATAAACCCTCTCAGGCCATGATAAATCCACCAAAGAACTGATAAACCTGTAGAGGCCCTGTTAAACCCACCAAGGCTCTGATAAACCCTTCTCAGACCCTGATAAACCCACCCAGGCCCTAATAAAACTGCAAAGCCCTGATAAACCTGCCCAGGCCTTGATAAACCCGCCCAGGCCCTGATATACCCACCCAAGCTCTAGTAATCCCACCCATTCCCTGATAAACAAGCCCAGGCCATGATAAACCCTTCACAGACCCTGATTAACCCTCCTGAGGCCCTGATAAACCCACTAAGGCCCTGATAATCTCGCCCAGGCCCTGATAAACCCACTAAGGCCCTGATAATCTCGCCCAGGCCCTGATAAACCTGAACAGGCCCTGATAAACCAGCCCAGGCCCTGATAAACCCATGCAGGCACTGATAAACCTGCCCAGGCCCTGATAATCCTGCCCAGGTCCTGATAAACCAGCCCAGGCCCTGACAAACCCTCTTAGGGCCCTGATAAACCCTCCTGAGACCCTGATAAATCTCCCCAGGCCCCGATACACCGGTCCAAGCCCTGATAAGCCCGCCCAGGCCCTGATAAACCCACCAAGGCCCTGATTAACCCACCCAGGCACTGCTAAACCCTCCCAGGCCCTGATAACCCCGCCCTAAACCCGCCCAGGCCTCAATAAACCCGCCAAGGCCCTGGTAAACCCGCCATAAACCCGCCCAGGTTCTGATAAACCCGCCTAGGCTCGGATAAACCGGCCCAGGCCCTGATAAACTCGCCCAAGCCCTGATAAATCCGCCCTAAACCTGCCCAGGCACTGATAAACCCTCCCATGCTCTGATAAACCCACTCAGGCACTGATAAACCTGCCCAGGCCTTGTAAACCAGACCAGGCCCTGATAAACCAGCCCAGGCCTTGAGAAACCCTCCCGGGAAATGATAAACTCGCCCTAAACTCGCCCAGGCGCTGATAAACCCACCCAAGCCCCGATAAACCCGCCCAGGCCCGGATAAACCCGCCCAGGCCCGGATAAACCCTCCCAGGCCCGGATAAACCCGCCCAAGCCCTGATGAACCTGCCTGGGCCCTGATAAACCCGCCCTAAAACCGCCAAGGCCCCAATAAACCTGCCCAGGCCCCGATAAACCCGCCCAGGCCGTGATAAACTCGTCCAGGCCTTGATAAACGCAACTTAAACCGGCCCCGTCCCTAATAAACCCGCCTAGGCCCTGATAAACAAGCACTAAACCCGCCCAGGCGCCGATAAACCAGCCCAAACCCCAATAAACCTTCCTAGGCCACAAGAAACCCGTCCAGGCACTGATAAACCCACCCAAGCCTCGATAAACAAGCCCAGGCCCTGATAAACTCCTCAGCCCTGATAAACCTGCCCAGGCCCTAATAAATTCGCCCAGGCCATGATAAACCCACCCATGCACTGATAAACCCACCCAATCCTTGATAAACCCACCCTAAACCAGCCCAGGGCCTAATAAACCTGCCCAGGCCTTGATAAACCCACCCTAAACCCTCCCAGGCCCTGATAAACCAGCCCAGGACCTGTTAAACCCTCTTCAGACCCTGATAAAAACTCCTCAGTCCCTAATAATTACACCCATACCCTGATAAACCTGTCCAAGCCCAAATAAACTTGCCCAGGCCCTGATAAACCCACCCAGGCATTGATAAACCCGCCCATGCCCTGATAAACCCGCCCATGCCTTGATAAACCCTATAAAGCCTTGATAAACCTGCCAAAGCCCTGATAAACCTGCAAAGGCCCTGATAAACCCACAGAGGCCCTGATAAACCCTCCTCAGACCCTGATAAACCTGCCCAGGCCCTGATAAACCCGCCCAGTCCCTGATAAACCCGCCCAGTCCCTGATAAACCTGCCCAAGCCCTGATAAACCTGCCCAGGCCCTGATAAAACTGCAAAGCCCTGATAAACCCGCCCAGTCCCTGATAAACCCGACCAGGCCCTGATAAACCCACCCAAGTCCTGGTAATCCCACCCATTCCCTGAAAAAATATCCCAGGCCATGATAAACCCTTCACAGATCCTGATAAACCCTCCTGAGGGCCTGATAATCACACTAAGGCGCCGAGGTCCTGATAAACCAGCCCAGGCCCTGAGAAACCCGCCCAGGCCCTGATAAAACAGCAAAGTCCTGAAAAACCTGCCCAGGCCCTGAAAAACCCGCCCAGGCCCTGATAAACACGCCCAACTCCTGATAATCCCACCCATTCCCTGATAAACAAGCCCAGGCCATGATAAACCCTTCACAGACCCTGATAAACCCTCCTGAGGCCCTGATAAACCCACTAAGGCACCCAGGTCCTGATAAAAAAGCCCAGGCCCTGACAAACCCTCTTAGGACCCTGATAAACCCTACTCAGACCCTGATAAATCCCCCAGGCCCTGATAAACCCACCCAAGCCCTGATAAGCCCACCCAGGCCCTGATAAACCCACCAAGGCCCTGATAACTCACCCATGAACTGATAAACCCTCCCAGACCCTTATAAACCTGCCTAGGCCCTGATAAACTCTCCTCAGACCATGATAAACCCTCCTCAGACCCTGATAAACCCTCCTAGGCCCTGATAAACCTGCCCAGGCCCTGATAAACCCGCCCAGGCCTTGATAAACCTGCATAGGCTCTGATAAACCCGCCGAGTCTTGATAAACACGGCTAGGCACTGATAAACCCATTCAGGCCATGATAAATCCTCCTCAGACCCTGATGAACCATCCTCAGTCCTTGATAAATCCATCCAGGCCCTGATAAACCTTTCTCAGACCCTGATAAACACGCCCAGGCCCTGATAAACCAGCCCATGTCCTGATAAATCTTCATAGGCCCTGATAAACCCGCCCAAGCGATGATAAACCCACAAAGGCCCTGATAAACCCATCAAGGCACTGATAAACTCTCCTTAGACCCTGATAAACCTGCACAGGCCTTGATAAACCCGCCCAGACCCTGAAAAACCTGCCCAAGCCCTGATAAACCGGCCATGACCCTGATAAACCCGCCCAAGCCCTGATAACCTCGCCCAGGCCCTGATAAACCCACCAAGGCCCTTATTAACCCACCCAGGCCCTGATAAACCCTCCTAGGCCCTGATAAATTCTCCTCAGACCCTGATAAACCCTCCTCAGACCCTGATAAACCCGCCCAGGCCCTGATAAACCCGCTCCGGCTCTGATATACCCGCCCAGGCATTGATAAACATGGCCAGTCCCTGATAAACCCATCCAGGCCCTGATAAATCTTCCTCAGACCCTGATAAACCCTCCTAAGACCCTGATAAATCCGCCCAGGCCCTGATAAACCCTCCACAGACCCTGATAAATCCGCCCAGGCCCTGATAAACCCGCATAGGCCCTGATAAACCCACCCAAGCCCTGATAAACCTGCCCAGGCCCTGATAAACCCGCCAAGGCACTGATAAACCCTCCTCAGACCCTGATAAACATGCACAGGCCCTGATAAATCCACCCAGACCCTGATAACCCTGCCCAAGCTCTAATAAACCCGCCATTGCCCTGATAAATCTGCCCAAGCCCTGATAAGCCCACCCAGGACCTGATAAACCCGCCAAGGCCCTGATTAACCCACCCAGGCCCTGATAAACCCTCCCAGGAACTGATAAACCCGCCCAGGCCCTGATAAACCTGCCCAGGCCCTGATAAACCTGCCCAGACCCTGATAATCCCACCCAGGCCCTGATAAACCCTCCCAGGCCCTGATAAACCTGCCTAGGCCCTGATAAATCTTCCTCAGACCCTGATAAACTCTCCTCAGACCCTGATAAATCCTCCCAGGCCCTGATAAACCCTCCTCAGATAGTGATAAACCCACCCAGGCCCTGATAAACCCTCCTAGACCCTGATAATCCTGCCTAGGCCCTGATAAACTCTCCTCATACCCTGATAAACCTTCCTCAGACCCTGATAAATCCGCCCAGGCCCTGATAAACCTGCCCAGGCCCTGATAAACCCACCCAGGCCCTGATAAATCTTCCTCAGACCCTGATAAACCCTCCTCAGACCCTGATAAATCCGCCCAGGCCCTGATAAACCCTCCTCAGACCCTGATAAACCCGCCCAGGCCCTGATAAACCCGCCCATGTCCTGATAAACCCACATAGGCCCTGATAAACCTGCCCAAGCCCTGATAAACCTACCTAGGTCCTGATAAACCCGAATAAGCCCTGGTAAACCTGCCTAGGCCCCGAAAACCCTGCCATGGCCATGATAAACACTCATCAGACCCTGATAAATCCTCCTAAGGCCCTGATAAACCTGCATAGGCTCTGATAAACCCAGGCTTTGATATACCAGCCCAGGCCCTGATAAACCCATCCAGGCCCTTATAAAACCGCCCAGGCCCTGAATAACCTCCCCAGGGCCTGGTAAAGCAGCCCAAGCCCTGATGAACTTTTTTCAGATCCTGATAAACCTTCCTCAGACCCTGATAAATTCCCCCAGGCCCAGAGAAACCCCTCCAAGCCCTGAAAAAAACGTCCTGGCTTTGATAAACCCACCCAGGATATGATAAACCCACCAAGGCCCTGATAAACCCACCCATATCCTGATAAACCTGTATAAGCCCTGATAAACAGGCCCAAACCCTGATAAACCTGCCCAGGGCCTGATACACCCACCAAGGCACTGATAAACCCTTCTTAGACCCTGATAAACCCACCCAGCCCCTGATAAACCCACCCAGACCCTGATAAACCCACCCATTCTCTGATAAACCAGCCTAAGCACTGACAAACCCGCCCTGGCCCTGATAAATCCGCCTAAGCCCTGGTAAACCAGCCTAGGCCCTGAAAAACCTGCCCAGGCCATGATAAACCCTCCTCAGACCCTAATAAACCCTCCTCCAGCCCTGATAAACCCACGCAGGCCCTGATAAACCCACACAGGCCCTGATAAACATGCCCAAGAACTGATAAACCCACCCAGGCCCTGATAAACTCGCCCAAGCACTGATAAACCCGCCCAGGCCCTGATAAACCCGCCTAAGCCCTGGTAAACCCACCTGGGCCCTGAAAAACCTGCCATGGCCATGATAAACCCTCATCAGACCCTGATAAACCCTCCTAAAGCCCTGATAAACCTGCATAGGCTCTGATAAACCCGCCCAGGCCCTGATAAACCCATCCAGGCCCTTATAAACCCGCCCACGCCCTGATAAACCTCCCCAGGGCCTGGTAAACCAGCCCATTCCCTGATAAACTTTCTTCAGACCCTGATAAACCCTCCTCAGACCCTGATAAATTCCCCCAGCCCCAGATAAACCCATCCAAGCCCTGAAAAAAGGCCCAGGCTTTGATAAACCTGCCCAGGCCATGATAAACCCACCAAGGCCCTGATAAACCCGCCCTAAACCCGCCCAGTTCTCGATAAACCCATCAAGCCTCTGACAAACCCGCTCTAAAACCGCCCAGGCCCTTACAAACCCACCCAGGCTTTGATAAACCCGCCCACGCAACAATAACCCTGCCCAGGCCCTGATGAACCCGCCAAAGCCTTGGTAAACCTGCCCAAGCCCAGATAAACCAGCCGAAGCAATGATAAACCCGCAATAAACCGGCTTAGCGCTCGATAAAACCGCCCAGTCCCCGATAAACCCTCCAAGGCCCTGATAAACCCGTCCAGGCCCTGAAAAAC
The DNA here is from genome assembly GCF_032717465.1 of Coenobita brevimanus. Taxonomy (NCBI): domain Eukaryota; kingdom Metazoa; phylum Arthropoda; class Malacostraca; order Decapoda; family Coenobitidae; genus Coenobita; species Coenobita brevimanus. The sequence goes on from NC_136995.1 coordinate 8,717,494, forward strand.
CAACCCAGGCCCTGATAACCCCTCCCTAAACCTGCCCAGGCCTTGATAAATCAGCCAAGGCCCTGGTAAACCAGCCATAAACCCACCCAGGTTCTGATAAACCCGCCCAGGCTCGGATAAACCCGCCCAGGCACTGATAAATTTGACCAAGCCCTGATAAACCCAGCCTAAACCCGCGAAGTCACTGATAAAAATGACCAGGCTCTGATAAACCCACTAAGGCACTGATAAAAATGACCAGGCTCTGATAAACCCACTCAGGCACTGATAAACCTGACCAAGCCCTGATAAACCCAACTAGGCCCTGATAAACCCACCCAGGGATTGAGAAACCCGCCCAGGAAATGATAAACACCGCCCAAAACGCCCAGGCGCCGATAAACCGCCCAAGCCCCCATAAATCCTGCCAGGGCCCGATAAACCCGCCCAGGCCCCGATAAATCCACCCAGGCCCCGATAAACCCGCCCAAGACCAGATGAACCCGCCAAGGACCTGATAAACACTCCCTAAACCCACCCAGGCCCTGATAAACCCGCTCATTCCCCGATAAACCCGCCCAGGCACCGATAATCTCGCACAGGCCATGATAAACCCACCCAAGTCCTGATAAACCGGCCCAGGCCTTGATAAACGCGCCCTAAACCCGCCCCAGCCCTGATACACCCGCCTAGGAAATGATAAACCAGCAGTAAACTCACCCAGGCGCCATAAACCAGCCCAAGCCCCAATAAACCCGCCCAGGTCCTGATAAACCCGTCCAGGCGCTGATAAACCCACCCAAGACCTGATATACCAGCCCAGGCTCTGATAAACCTGCCCTAAACCCACATAGACCCCGATAAACCAGCCCAGGCCCCGATAAAAGCGCCCAGGCCTCGATAAACCGTCCCAAGCCCCGATAAATCCGCCTAGGCCCTGATAGACTCGCCCAGGCCTTGATAAACCCTCCCATAACCACAAAGGCCCTGATAAACCCACCCAGGCCTTGATAAACCCGCTCTTAACCCGCCCAGGCCCTGATAGACCAGCCCAGGACCTGATAAACCCTCTTCAGACCCGGATAAAAACTCCTCAGTCCCTAATAAAAACACCCAGACCCTGATAAACCTGCCCAAGCCCAAATAAACCTGCCCAGGCCCAAATAAACCCGCAAAGGCCCTGATAAACCCGCCCATGCCCTGATAACCCTATCAGGCCTGATAAACCCTCTCAGGCCCTGATAAACCCTCTTAGGCCCTGATAAATCCGCCAAAGCCCTGATAAACCTGCCCAGGACCTGTTAAACCTGCCAAGGCTCTGATAAGCCTTTTTCAGACCCTGATAAACCCGCCCAGGCCCTGGTAAACCAGCCCAGGCCCTAATAAAACTGCAAAACCCTGATAAACCTGCCCAGGCCCTGATAAACCCGCAGAGGCCCTGATAAACACACCCAAGCTCTAGTAATCCCACCCAATCCCTGATAAACAAGCCCAGGCCATGATAAACCCTTCACAGACCCTGATTAACCCTAATGAGGCCCTGATAAACCCACTAAGGCCTTGATAAGCTCGCCCATTCCCTGATAAACCTGAACAGGCCCTGATAAACCAACCCAGGCCCTGATAAACCCACACAGTCACTGATAAACCTGCACAGGTCCTGATAAACCAGCCCAGGCCCTGACAAACCCTTTTAGGTCTTTGATGAACCTTCCTCAGACCCTGATAAATCTCCCCAGGCCCCAAAAAACCGGTCGAAGCTCTGATAAGCCCGCCCAGACCCTAACAAACCTACCCAGGTCCTGCTAATAACTATAAGGCCCTGATAATTCTACCTAGGCCCTGATAAACTCTCCTAATAACCTGATAAACCCTCCTCAGACCCTGATAAACCAGCCAAGGCCCTGGTAAACCTGCCATAAACCCACCCAGGTTCTGATAAAACCAACCATTCTCGGATGAACCTGCCCACGCCCTGATAAACTCACTCAAGCCCTGATAAACCCTCTCTTAACCCGCCTAGGCATTGATGAACCTGCCCATTCTCTGATAATTCCACTCAGGCACTGATAAACCTGCCCAGGCTTTGTAAACCAGACCAGGCCCTGATAAACCAGCCCAGGCCTTGAGAAACCCTCCCGGGAAATGATAAACTCGCCCTAAACTCGCCCAGGCCCTGATAAACCCGCCCAGGCCCTGATAAACGCGCCCAGGCCCTGATAAACGCGCCCAGGCCCTGATAAACCCGCCCAGGCCCTGATAAACCAGCCTGGGCCCTGATAAACCCGCCCTAAAACCGCCAAGGATCTGATAAACATGCTCAGGCCCCGATAAACCCGCCCAGCCCGTGATAAACTCGTCCATGCCTTGATAAACGCACCATAAACCAGCCCAGCATCGAAAAACCCTCCTTGGCCCTGATAAACCAACCCTAAAGAAGCCCAGGCGCCGATAAACCAGCCCAAGCCCCGATAAACCAGCCTATGCCCCGATATACCTGTTCAGGCACTGATAAACCCACCCAAGCCCTGATAAACAAGCCCTGGCCCTGATAAACAAGCCCTAAACCAGCCCAAACACAAATAAACCCGCCCAGGCCCAGATAAACCCGCCCATGCACTGATAAACTCTCCCAGATCCTGATAAACCACCCAGGCCCTGATAAACCCAACATAAACCCGCCCAGGGCCTAATAAACCCGCCCAGGCCTTGATAAACCCACTCTAAACCCTCCCAGGCCCTGATAAACCAGCCCAGGACCTGTTAAACCCTCTTCAGACCCTGATAAAAACTCCTCAGTCCCTAATAATTACACCCATACCCTGATAAACCTGTCCAAGCCCAAATAAACTTGCCCAGGCCCTGATAAACCCACCCAGGCATTGATAAACCCGCCCATGCCCTGATAAACCCACCAATGCCCTGATAAACCCGCCCATGCCTTGATAAACCCTATAAAGCCTTGATAAACCTGCCAAAGCCCTGATAAACCTGCAAAGGCCCTGATAAACCCACAGAGGCCCTGATAAACCCTCCTCAGACCCTGATAAACCTGCCCAGGCCCTGATAAACCAGCCCAGGCCCTGATAAACCTAACCAGGCACTATAAACCCTATCAGGCCCTGATAAACCCACTCAGGCCCTAATAAACCTTACCAGTCCCTGATAAACCCGCCTGCGCCCTGATAAACCCTCTTCAGGGCCTGATAAACCAACCTATGCCTTGATAAACCCTCCCATGCCCTGATAAACCCACTGAAGCCATGATAAACCCGCCCAGGCCATGATAAACCTGCCCAGGCCTTGATAAACCCACCCAGGCCCAGATAAACCCACCCAAACCCTGATAAAAATTCCCAGGCCATGATAAACCATTCTCAGACCCTGACGAACCCTCCTCAGACCATGATAAACCCACCCAGGCCTGATAAACCAGCCCAGGCCCTGATAAACCCACCCAGGCCCTGATAAACCCACCCAGGCCCTGATAAACCTGCCCAAGTCCTGGTAATCCCACACATTCCCTGATAAACAAGCCCAGGCCCTGATAAACCCTTCACAGACCCTGATAAACCCTCTTGAGGCCCTGATAAACCCACTAAGGCACCCAGGTCCTGATAAACCAGCCCAGGCCCTGAAAAACCCTCTTAGGACCCTGATAAACCCTCCTCAGACCCTGATAAATCCCCCCAGGCCCTGATAAACCCGCCCAAGCCCTGATAAGCCCGCCCAGGCCCTGATAAACCCGCCAAGGCCCTGATTAACCCACCCAGGCCCTGATAAACCCTCCCAGGCCCTGATAAACCTGCCTAGGCCCTGATAAACTCTCCTCAGACCCTGATAAACCCTCCTCAGACCCTGATAAACCCACACAGGCTCTGATAAACCCGCCCAGGCTTTGATAAACATGGCCAGGCCCTGATAAACCCATCCAGGCCCTGATAAATCTTCCTCAGACCCTGATAAACCCTCCTCAGACCCTGATAAATTAGCCCAGGCCCTGATAAACCCTCCTCAGACCCTGATAAACCCGCCCAGGCCCTGATAAACCTGTCCAAGCCCTGATAAACCTGCCCAAGCCCTGATAAATCCGCCCAGGCCCTGATAAACATGCACAGGCTCTGATAAACCCACCCAGACCCTGATAAACCTGCACAAGCCCTGATAAACCCGCCATTGCCCTGATAAATCTTCCCAAGCCCTGATAAGCCCTCCCAGGACCCAATAAACCCGCCACGGCCCTGATTAACCCACCCAGGCCCTGATAAACCCTCCCAGGCCCTGATAATCCTGCCTAGGCCCTGATAAACTCTCCTCATACCCTGATAAACCCTCCTCAGACCCTGATAAACCCACCCAGGCCCTGATAAACCTGCCCAGGCCCTGATAAACCCGCCCAGGCCCTGATAAACCCACACAGGCTCTGATAAACCCACCCAGGCTTTGATAAACATGGCCAGGCCCTGATAAACCCATCTAGGACTTGATAAATCTTCCTCAGACCCTGATAAACCCTCCTCAGATCCTGATAAACCCACCCAGGCCCTAATAAACCCACACACTGTCTGATAAATTTTCCTCAGACCCTGAAAAACGCTCCTCAGACCCTGATAAATCCGCCCAGGCCCTGATAAACCCTCCTCAGACCCTGATAAATCCACCCAGGCCCTGATAAACCCTCCTCAGACCCTGATAAACCCACCCAGGCCCTGATAAACTCGCCCATGTCCTGATAAACCCGCATAGGCCCTGATAAACCCGCCCATGCCCTGATAAACCCACCCAAGCCCTGGTAAACCCACCTATTCCCTGATAAACAAGCCCAGGCCATGGTTCCTTCCTGAGGCTCTGATAAACCCACTAAGTCCCTGATAAACCCACTCAGACCCTGATAAACCTGCCCAGGCCCTGATAAACCAGCCCAGGCCCTGATAAACCCACACAGTCACTGATAAACCTGCCCAGGCCCTGATAATTCCGCCCAGGTCCTGATAAACCAGCCCAGGCCCTGAAAAACCCTCTTAGGACCCTGATAAACCCTCCTCAGACCCTGATAAACTCTCCTCAGATCCTGATAAATCCACTCAGGCCCTGATAAACCCTCCTCAGACCCTAACAAACCTACCCAGGCCCTGCTAAAAACTCCAAGGCCCTGATAATTATACCTAGGCCCTGATAATCTCTCCTAATACCCTGATAAACCCTCCTAAGACCCTGATAAACCCACCCAGGCCCCTATAAACCCACACAGGGTCTGATAAATCTTCCTCAGACCCTGAAAAACGCTCCTCAGACCCTGATAAATCCGCCCAGGCCCTGATAAACCCTCCTCAAACCCTGATAAAACCGCCCCAGCCCTGATAAACCAACCCATGTCCTAATAAACCTGCATAGGCCCTGATAAAAACCCACCAAAGCCCTGATAAACCCACCTAGGTCATGATAAACCAGCCTAAACCCTGGTAAACCCATCTAGGCCCTGAAAAACCTGCCATGGCCATGATAAACCCTCATCAGACCCTGATAAACCCTCCTAAGGCCCTGATAAACCTGCATAGGCCCTGATAAACCTGCCCAGGCCCTGAAAAACCAGCCCAGGCCCTGATAAACCCATCCAGGCCCTTATAAACCCACCCAGGCCCTGATAAACCTCCCCAGGGCCTGGTAAACCAGCCCATTCCCTGATAAACTTTCTTCAGACCCTGATAAACCCTCCTCAGACCCTGATAAATTCCCCCAGGCCCAGATAAACCCGTCCAGGCCCTGAAAAACACGCCCAGGCCTTGATAAACCAACCCAGGCCATGATAAACCTGCCAAGGCCCTGATAAACCCGCCCTAAACCCGTCCAGTTCCCGATAAACCCATCGAGGCCCTGACAAACCCGCTCTAAAACCGCCCAGGCCCTTACAAACCCGCCCAGGCTTCGATAAACCCGCCCACGCACCGATAACCCTGCCCAGGCCCTGATGAACCCGCCAAAGCCTTGGTAAACCTGCCCAAGCCCAGATAAACCAGCCCAAGCAATGATAAACCCGCAATAAACCGGCTTAGCGCTCGATAAAACCGCCCAGTCCCCGATAAACCCTCCAAGGCTCTCATAAACCCGTTCAAGCCCTGATAAACCCACCCAGGCCATGAAAACCCCACCCCAAACCAGCCCAGGCCTTGATAAACCCATTGAGGCCCTGGTAAACCAGCCATAAACCATCCCAGGTTCTGATAAACCCGCCCAGGCTCGGATAAACCCGCCCAGGCCCTGATAAACTCGACCAAGCCCTGATAAACCCACCCTAAACCCGCCCAGGCACTGATAAAAATGCCCAGGCTCTGATAAACCCACTCAGGCACTGATAAACCCGACCAAGCCCTGATAAACCCGACTAGGCCCTGATAAACCAACCCAGGCCTTGAGAAACCCGCCCAGGAAATGATAAACACCGCCCAAAACGCCCATTCGCCGATAAACACGCCCAAGCCCCAATAAATCCTGCCAGGCCCGGATAAACCCACCCAGGCAATGATTAACCCGCCCAAGACCTGATGAACCCGCCAAGGACCTGATAAACCCTCCCTAAACCCACCCAGGCCTTGACAAACCTGCCCTAGCCCCGATAAATCCGGCCAGTCCCCGATAAACCCGCCCAAGCCCCAATAAATCGGCCCAGGCTTTCATAAACGCGCCCTAAACCCGCCCAAGCCCTCATAAACCCGCCTAGGAAATGATAAACCAGCAGTAAACTCACCCAGGTGCCATAAACCAGCCCAAGCCCTGATAAACCCGCCCAGGCCCAGATAAACTCGCCCAGGACTTGATAAACGTGCCCTAAGCCCAACCAGGCCCTGATAAACCAGCCCAGGACCTGATAAACCCTCTTCAGACCCTGATAAAAACTCCTCAGTCCCTAATAAATACACCCAGACCCTGATAAACCTGTCCAAGCCCAAATAAACCTGCCCAGGCCCTGATAAATCCTCTCATGCCCTGATAAACCCTCTCATGCCCTGATAAATCCGCCCATGCCCTGATAAACCCTCTCAGGCCATGATAAACCCTCTCAGGCCCTGATAAACCTGCCAAAGCCCTGATAAACCTGCCCAGGCCCTGATAAACCCACCAAGGCTCTGATAAACCCTTCTCAGACCCTGATAAACCCGCCCAGGCCCTGGTAAACCCGCCCAGGCCCTAATAAAACTGCAAAGCCCTGATAAACCTGCCCAGGCCTTGATAAACCCGCCCAGGCCCTGATAAACCCACCCAAGCTCTAGTAATCCCACCCATTCCCTGATAAACAAGCCCAGGCCATGATAAACCCTTCACAGACCCTGATTAACCCTCCTGAGGCCCTGATAAACCCACTAAGGCCCTGATAATCTCGCCCAGGCCCTGATAAACCTGAACAGGCCCTGATAAACCAGCCCAGGCCCTGATAAACCCATGCAGGCACTGATAAACCTGCCCAGGCCCTGATAATCCTGCCCAGGTCCTGATAAACCAGCCCAGGCCCTGACAAACCCTCTTAGGGCCCTGATAAACCCTCCTGAGACCCTGATAAATCTCCCCAGGCCCCGAAAAACCGGTCCAAGCCCTGATAAGCCCGCCCAGGCCCTGATAAACCCACCAAGGCCCTGATTAACCCACCCAGGCACTGCTAAACCCTCCCAGGCCCTGATAACCCTGCCCTAAACCCGCCCAGGCCTCAATAAACCCACCAAGGCCCTGGTAAACCTGCCAGAAACCCGCCCAGGTTCTGATAAACCCGCCTAGGCTCGGATAAACCGGCCCAGGCCCTGATAAACTCGCCCAAGCCCTGATAAATCCTCCCTAAACCCGCCCAGGCAGTGATAAACCTGCCCATGCTCTGATAATTCCACTCAGGCACTGATAAACCTGCCCAGGCCCTGATAAACCCAACCAGGCCCTGATAAACCTGCCCAGGCCTTAAGAAACCCGCCCAGTAAATGGTAAAACCACCCTAAACTCGCCCAGGCCCCGATAAACCCTCCCAAGCCCCGATAAACCCGCCCAGGCCCGGATAAACCCTCCCATGCCCGGATAAACCCGCCCAAGCGCTGATGAACCTGCCTGGGCCCTGATAAACCCGCCCTAAAACCGCCAAAGAGCTGATAAACCTGCCCAGGCCCCGATAAACCCGCTCAGGATGTGATAAACTCGTCCTGGCCTTGATAAATGCACCATTAACCCTCCCAGCCCTGAAAAACCAACCTCGGCCCTGATAAACCCGCCCAAAACAAGCCCAGGCGCCGATAAACCAGCCTAAGCCCCGATAAACCTGCCTAGGCCCCGATAAACCCGTCCAGGCACTGATAAACCCACCCAAGCCTTGATAAACAAGCCCAGGCCCTGATAAAACCGCCCTAAACCCGCCTAGGCAAATATAAACCCACCCAGGCCCCAATAAACCCACCCACACACTGATAAACCCACCCAATCCTTGATAAACCTACCCTAAACCAGCCCAGGGCCTAATAAACCCTCCCAGGCCTTGATAAACCCACCCTAAACCCTCCCAGGCCCTGATAAACCAACCAAGGACCTGTTAAACCCTCTTCAAACCCTGATAAAAACTCCTAAGTCCCTAATAATTACACCCATACCCTGATAAACCTGTCCAAGCCCAAATAAACTTGCCCAGGCCCTGATAAACCCACCCAGGCATTGATAAACCCGCCCATGCCCTGATAAACCCTCCCATGCCTTGATAAACCCTATAAAGCCTTGATAAACCTGCAAAAGCCCTGATAAACCTGCAAAGGCCCTGGTAAACCCACAGAGGCCCTGACAAACCCCCCTCAGATCCTGATAAACCTGATCAGGCCCTGATAAACTCGCCCAGGCCCTGATAAAAGTGCAAAACCCTGATAAACCCTCCTACTACCTGATAAACCCGACCAGGCCCTGATAAACCCACCCAAGTCCTGGTAATCCCACTCATTCCCTGAAAAAATATCCCAGGCCATGATAAACCCTTCACAGATCCTGATAAACCCTCCTGAGCCCCTGATAAACCCACTAAGGCACCCAGGTCCTGATAAAAAAGCCCAGGCCCTGATAAACCCGCCCAGGCCATGATAAACCCGCCCAGTTCCCGATAAACTCGGCCAGGCACCGATAACCCCGCCCAGGCCCTGATAAACACGCCAAAGCCTTGGTAAACCCACCCAGGCCCTGATAAACCAGCCCAGGCCCTGATAAACCCTCGTCAGACCATGAAAAACCCTCTTAGGACCCTGATGAACCTTCCTCAGACCCTGATAAATCCCCCCAGGCCCTGATAAACTGGCCCAAGCCCTGATAAGCCCACCCAGGCCCTGATAAACCCACCAAGGCCCTGATAACTCAACCATGAACTGATAAACCCTCCCAGACCCATATAAACCTGCCTAGGCCCTGATAAACTCTCCTCAGACCCTGATAAACCCTCCTCAGACCCTGATAAACCTGCCCAGGCCCTGATAAACCTGCCCAGGCCCTGATAAACCCGCCCAGGCCCTGATAAACCTGCACAGGCTCTGATAAAACCGACAAAGGCTTTGATAAACACGGCCAGGCCCTGATAAACCCGTCCAGGCCCTGATAAATCTTCCTCAGATCTTGATAAACCATCCTCATTCCTTGATAAATCCGTCCAGGCCCTGATAAACCCTCTTTAGACCATGATAAACACGCCCAGACTCTGATAAATCATTTTTAGACCATGATAAACACGCCCAGACCCTGATAAACCCACCCAAGTACTGATAAACCCGCAAAGGCCCTGATAAATCCATCAAGGCACTGATAGACCAACCTCAGACGCTGATGAACCTTCATAAGCACTGATAAATCCGCCCAGACCCTGATAAACCTGCCCAAGCCCTGATAGACCCGCCATGGCCCTGATAAACCTGCCCAATCCTTGATAAGCCCTCCCAGGCTCTGATAAACCCAGGCACTAATAACCCCACCCAGGCCATGATAAAAATGCCTATGCCCTGATAAACTCTCCTCAGAATCTGATAAACCCTCCTCAGACCCTGATAAACCCACCCATTCCCTGATAAACATGCACAGGCTCAGATAAACCCATCCAGGCTTTGATAAACATGGCCAAACCCTAATAAACCCATCTAGGCCCTGATAAATCTTCCTCAGACCATCATAAACCACCAGGCCCTGATAAACACGCCAAGGCACTGATGAACCCTCCTAAGACCTTGGTAATCCTGCCTAGGGCCTGATAAACTCTCCTCATACCCTGATAAACCTTCCTCAGACCCTGATAAACCTGCCCAGGCCCTGATAAACCCGCCCAGGCCCTGATAAACCCGCACAGGCTCTGATAAACCCGCCCAGGCTTTGATAAACACGGCCAGGCCCTGATAAACCCATCCAGGCCCTGATAAATCTTCCTCAGACCCTGATAAACCCTCCTCAGACCCTGATAAATCCACCCAGGCCCTGATAAACCCTCCTCAGACCCTGATAAACCCGCCCAGGCCCTGATAAACCCGCCCATGTCCTGATAACCCGCATAGGCCCTGATAAACCCACCCAAGCCCTGATAAACCCACCCAAGCCCTGGTAAACCCACCCAATCCCTGATAAACAAGCCCAGGCCATGATAAACCCTCCTGAGGCCTCTGATAAACCCGCTAAGGCCCTGATAAACCCACTCAGACCCTGATAAACCTGCACAGGTCCTGATAAACCCACACAGGCCCTGATAAACATGCCAAAGATCTGATAAACACGCCCAGGCCCTGATAAATCCGCCCAAGCACTGATAAACCCGCCCAAGCACTGATGAACCCGCCCAGGCCCTGATAAACCCATCCAGGCCCTGATAAATCTTCCTCAGACCCTGATAAACTCTCCTCAGACCCTGATAAATCCACGTAGGCCCTGATAAACCTTACTCAGACCCTGAAAAACCCACCCAGGCCCTAATAAACTGCCCAGGCCCTGATAAACCCATCCAGGCCCTAATAAACTCTCCTCATATTTTGATAAACCCTCCTAAGACTCTGATAAACCCACCCAGGCCCTGATAAACCCACACAGGCCCTGATAAATCTTCCTCAGACCCTGATAAACTCTCCTCAGACCCTGATAAATCCGCCCAGGCCCTGATAAACCCTCCTCAAACCCTGATAAAACTGCCCAGGCCCTGATAAACCCACTCATGTCCTAATAAACCCTCTTAGGCCCTGATAAAAACCCACCCAAACCCTGATAAACCCGCCCAGGCCTTGATAAACCCACCTAAGCCCTGGTAAACCTGCTTAGGCTCTGAAAAACCTGCCCAGGCCATGATAAACCCTCTTCAGACCCTGATAAACCTGCATAGGCCCTGATAAACCTGCATAGGCCCTGATAAACCCACCCAGGCCCTGATAAACCAGCATAGGCCCTGAAAAACCTGCCCAGGCCCTGATAAACTACCCCAGGCCCTGATAAACCTGCCCAGGGTCTGGTAAACCAGCCCAGGCCCTGATAAACTGTCTTCAGACCCTGATAAACCCTCCTCAGACCCTGATAAATCCCCCCAGGCCCAGATAAATCCGTCCAGGCCCTGAAAAACACGCCCAGGCCTTGATGAACCTGCCCAGGCCATGATAAACCCACCAAAGCCCTGATAAACCCACCCATATCCTGATAAACCTGTATAAGCCCTGATAAACAGGCCCAAACCCTGATAAACCTGCCCAGGGCCTGATACACCCACCAAGGCACTGATAAACCCTTCTTAGACCCTGATAAATCCACATAGGCCCTGATAAACCCACCCAGACCCTGATAAACCCACCCATTCTCTGATAAACCAGCCTAAGCACTGACAAACCCGCCCTGGCCCTGATAAATCCGCCTAAGCCCTGGTAAACCAGCCCAGGCCCTGAAAAACCTGCCCAGGCCATGATAAACCTTTCTCAGACCCTAATAAATCCTCCTCCGGCCCTAATAAACCCACACAGGTGCTGATAAACCTGGACAGGCAAGGATAAACATGCCCAAGAAGTAATAAACCCGCCCAAGCCCTTGTAAAAATGCCCAAGCACTGATAAACCTTCCTAGGTCCTGATAAACCCGCCTAAGCCATGGTAAACCCACCTGGGCCCTAAAAAACCTGCCATGTCCATGATAAACCCTCATCAGACCCTGATAAACCCTCCTAAAGCCCTGATAAACCTGCATAGGCTCTGATAAACCTGCCCAGGCTTTCATAAACCCATCCAGGCCCTCATAGACCCGCCCACACACTGATAAACCTCCCCAGGGCTTGGTAAACCAGCCCATTCCCTGATAAACTTTCTTCAGACCCTGATAAACCCTCCTTAGACCCTGATAAATTCCCCCATCCCCAGATAAACCCATCCAAGCCCTGAAAAAGATGCCCAGGCTTTGATAAACCTGCCCAGGCCATGATAAACCCACAAAGGCCCTGATAAACCCGCCCAAAACCCTCCCAGTTCTCGATAAACCCATCGAGGTCCTGACAAACCCACTCTAAAACCGCCCAGGCCCTTACAAACCCACCCAGGCTTCGATAAACCCGCCCACGCAACGATAACCCTGCCCAGGCCCTGATGAACCCGCCAAAGCCGTGGTAAACCTGCCCAAGCCCAGATAAACCTGCCCAAGCAATGATAAACTAACAATAAACCGGCTTAGGGCTAGATAAAACCACCCAGTCCCCAATAAACCCTCCAAAGCCCTGATAAACCCGTTCAGGCCCTGATAAACCCACCCAGGCCCTGACAACCCCACCCTAAACCAGCCCAGGCCTTGATAAATCCATTGAGGCCCTGGTAAACAAGCCATAAACCATCCCAGGTTATGATAAACCCGCCCCGACCCAGATAAACCGGCCTAGGCCCTGATAAACTCGACCAAGCCCTGATAAACCCACCCTAAACCTGCCCAGGCACTGATAAAAACGCCCAGGCTCTGATAAATCCACTCAGGCACTGATAAACCCGACCACTCCCTGATAAACCCGACTTGGCCCTGATAAACCCACCCAGGCCTTGAGAAACACGTCTAGGAAATAATAAACACTGCCCAAAACTCGCCCAGGCGCCGATAAACCCGCCCAAGCCCCCATAAATCCTGCCAGGCCTGGATAAACCCGCCGAGGCCCTGATTAACCCAGTCAGGCAATGATTAACCCGCCCAAGACCTGATGAACCCGCCAAGGACCTGATAAACACGCCCTAAACCGACCCAGGGACCAATAAACCCGCCCTAGCCCGGATAAATCCGTCCAGGCCGGGATAAACCCCCCCAGCCCCCGATAAACAGGCATAAGCCCTGATAAACCGGCCCAGGCCGTGAAAAAATCGCCCAGGCCTTGATAAACGCGCCCTAAACCCGCCCCAGCCCTGATAAACCCGCCAAAGAAATGATAAACCAGCACTAAACTCACCCAGGTTCCATAAACCAGCCCAAGCCCCAATAAACCCGCCCAGGTCCTGATAAACCCGTCCAGGCGCTGATAAACCCACCCAAGACCTGATATACCAGCCCAGGCTCTGATAAACCTGCCCTAAACCCACATAGGCCCGGATAAACCCGCCTAGGCTCTGACAAACCCGCCTTAAACCGCATAGTCCCCGATAAACCCCTCCAGGCCCCGATAAACGCACTCAGGCCTCGATAAACCGGCCTAGGCCCCCATAAATCCGCCCAGGCCCTGATAAACTCGCCCAGGCCTTGATAAACCCACCCAAAACCACCAAGGAACTGATAAACCCACCCAGGCCTTGATAAACCCGCTCTAAACCCGCCCAGGCCCTGATAGACCAGCCCAGGACCTGATAAACCCTCTTCCGACCCGGATAAAACTCCTCAGTCCCTAATAAATACACCCAGACCCTGATTAACCTGACCAAGCCCAAATAAACCTGCCCAGGCCCTAATAAACCCGCACAGGCCCTGATAAACCCACCCATGCCCTGATAAACCCTCTCAGGCCTGATAAACCCTCTCAGGCACTGATAAACCCTCTCAGGCCCTGATAAATCCGCCAAAGCCCTGATAAACCTGCCCAGGCCATGTTAAACCCACCAAGGCTCTGATGAACCCTTCTCAGACCCTGATAAACCCGCCCAGGCCCTGGTAAACCCGCCCAGGCCCTAATAAAACTGCAAAGCCCTGATAAACCTGCCCAGGCCTTGATAAACCCGCCCAGGCCCTGATAAACCCACCCAAGCTCTAGTAATCCCACCCATTCCCTGATAAACAAGCCCAGGCCATGATAAACCCTTCACAGACCCTGATTAACCCTCCTCAGGCCTGATAAACCCACTAAGGCCCTGATAATCTCGCCCAGGCCCTGATAAACCCTCCACAGACCCTGATAAACCCTCTTAGGGCCCTGATAAACCTTCCTGAGACCCTGATAAATCTCCCCAGGCCCCAAAAAACCGGTAAAAGCCCTGATAAGCCCGCCCAGGCCCTGATAAACCCACCAAGGCCCTGATTAACCCACCAAGGAAATTGCTAAACCCTCCCAGGCCCTGATTAACCCACCAAGGAAATTGCTAAACCCTCCCAGGCCCTGATAACCCTGCCCTAAACCCGCCCAGGCCTCAATAAACCGCCAAGGCCCTGGTAAACCTGCCAGAAACCCACCCAGGTTCTGATAAACCCGCCTAGGCTCGGATAAACCGGCCCAGGCCCTGATAAACTCGAGCAAGCCCTGATAAATCCGCCCTAAACCTGCCCAGCCACTGATAAACCCTCCCATGCTCTGATAAACCCACTCAGGCACTGATAAACCTGCCCAGGCCTTGTAAACCAGACCAGGCCCTGATAAACCAGCCCAGGCCTTGAGAAACCCTATCGGGAAATGATAAATTCGCCCTAAACTCTCCTAGGCACTGATAAACTCACCCAAGCCCCGATAAACCCGCCCAGGCCCGGATAAACCCGCCCAGGCCTGGATAAACCCGCCCAGGCCCGGATAAACCCTCCCAGGCCCGGATAAACCCGCCCAAGCCCTGATGAACCTGCCTGGGCCCTGATAAACCCGCCCTAAAACCGCCAAGGATCTGATAAACCTGCCCAGGCCCCGATAAACCCGCCCAGGCCGTGATAAACTCGTCCAGGCCTTGATAAACGCACCATAAACCCGCCCCGGCCCTGAAAAACCCGCCTCGGCCCTGATAAACCAGCCCTAAACAAGCCCAGGCGCCGATAAACCAGCCCAAGCCCCGATAAACCTGCCTAGGCCCCGATAAACCCGTCCAGGCACTGATAAACCCACCCAAGCCTCGATATACAAGCCCAGGCCCTGATAAAACTGCCATAAACCCGCCAAGGCACCAGTAAACCCGCCCAGGTTACGATAAACCCGCCCATGCACCGATAAACCCACCCAATCCTTGATAAACCTACCCTAAACCAGCCCAGGGCCTAATAAACCCTCCCAGGCCTTGATAAACCCACCCTTAACCCTCCCAGGCAATGAGAAACCAGCCCAGGACCTGTTAAAAACTCTTCAGACCCTGATAAAAACTCCTAAATCCCTAATAATTACACCCATACCCTGATAAACCTGTCCAAGCCCAAATAAACTTGCCCAGGCCCTGATAAACCCACCCAGGCATTGATAAACCCTCCCATGCCCTGATAAACCCTCCCATGCCTTGATAAATCCTATAAAGTCTTCTTAAACCTGCAAAAGCCCTGATAAACCTGCAAAGGCCCTGGTAAACCCACAGAGGCCCTGACAAACCCCCCTCAGACCCTGATAAACCTGCCCAGGCCCTGATAAAACTGCAAAGCCCTGATAAACCCGCCTACTCCCTGATAAACCCGACCAGGCCCTGATAAACCCACCCAAGTCCTGGAAATCCCACTCATTCCCTGAAAAAATATCCCAGGCCATGATAAACCCTTCACAGATCATGATAAACCCTCCTGAGGGCCTGATAATCACACTAAGGCGCCGAGGTCCTGATAAACCAGCCCAGGCCCTGAGAAACCCGCCCAGGCCCTGATAAACTCCTCAGACCCTGATAAACCCAGTCCTGATAAACCCACCCAGGCCCTGAAAAACCTCCCAAGCCCTGATAAACCTGCCCAACTCCTGATAAATCCTCCCACTCCCTGATAAACAAGCCCAGGCCCTGATAAACCCTTCACAGACCCTGATAAACCCTCCTGAGGCCCTGATAAACCCACTAAGGCACCCAGGTCCTGATAAAAAAGCCCAGGCCCTGACAAACCCTCTTAGGACCCTGATAAACCCTACTCAGACCCTGATAAATCCCCCAGGCCCTGATAAACCCGCCCAAGCCCTGATAAGCCCACCCAGGCCCTGATAAACCCACCAAGGCCCTGATAACTCACCCATGAACTGATAAACCCTCCCAGACCCTTATAAACCTGCCTAGGCCCTGATAAACTCTCCTCAGACCATGATAAACCCTCCTCAGACCCAGATAAACCAGCCCTGGCCCTGATAAACCCGCCCAGGCCTTGATAAACCTGCATAGGCTCTGATAAACCCGCCGAGAGTTGATAAACACGGCTAGGCACTGATAAACCCATTCAGGCCATGATAAATCCTCCTCAGACCCTGATGAACCATCCTCAGTCCTTGATAAATCCGTCCAGGCCCTGATAAACCCTTCTCAGACCCTGATAAACACGCCCAGGCCCTGATAAACCAGCCCATGTCCTGATAAACCAGCCCCTGTCCTGATAAACCTGCCCAAGCACTGTTAAACCCGCAAGGGCACTGATAAACCCATCAAGACACTGATAAACCCATCAAGGCACTGATAAACTCTCCTTAGACCCTGATAAACCTGCACAGGCCTTGATAAACCTGCCCAGACCCTGAAAAACCTGCCCAAGCCCTGATAAACCGGCCATGACCCTGATAAACCCGCCCAAGCCCTGATAACCTCGCCCAGGCCCTGATAAACCCGCCAAGGCCCTTATTAACCCACCCAGGCCCTGATAAACCCTCCCAGGCCCTGATAATCCTGCCTAGGCCCTGATAAATTCTCCTCAGACCCTGATAAACCCTCCTCAGACCCTGATAAACCCTCCTCAGGCCCTG
Source organism: Coenobita brevimanus (assembly GCF_032717465.1). NCBI lineage: Eukaryota > Metazoa > Arthropoda > Malacostraca > Decapoda > Coenobitidae > Coenobita > Coenobita brevimanus. The sequence goes on from NC_136995.1 coordinate 8,734,547, forward strand.
ATAAACCCGCCCAGGCCCTGATAAACCCGCTCCAGCTCTGCTATACCCGCCCAGGCATTGATAAACATGGCCAGTCCCTGATAAACCTATCCAGGCCCTGATAAATCTTCCTCAGACCCTGATAAACCCTCCTAAGACCCTGATAAATCCGCCCAGGCCCTGATAAACCCTCCACAGACCCTGATAAATCCGCCCAGGCCCTGATAAACCCGCATAGGCCTTGATAATCCCGCCCAAGCCATGATAAACCCGCCCAGGCCCTGATAAACCCGCCAAGGCACTGATAAACCCTCCTCAGACCCTGATAAACATGCACAGGCCCTGATAAATCCACCCAGACCCTGATAACCCTGCCCAAGCTCTAATAAACCCGCCATTGCCCTGATAAATCTTCCCAAGCCCTGATAAGCCCACCCAGGGCCTGATAAACCCGCCAAGGCCCTGATTAACCCACCCAGGCCCTGATAAACCCTCCCAGGCCCTGATAATCCTGCCTAGGCTCTGATAAACTCTCCTCAAACCCTGATAAACCTTCCTCAGACCCTGATAAACCAGCCCAGGCCCTGATAAACATGCCCAAGCCCTGATAATCCCGCCCAGGCCCTGATAAACCGGCACAGGCTCTGATAAACCTGACCAGGCTTTGATAAACACGGCCAGGCCCTGATAAACCCATCCAGGCCCTGATAAATCTTCCTCAGACCCTGATAAACCCTCCTCGGACCCTGATAAATCCGCCCAGGCCCTGATAAACGCTCTTCAGACCCTGATAAACCCTCCCAGGCCCTGATAAACTCGCCCATGCCCTGATAAACCCACCCAAGCCCTGGTAAACCCACCTATTCCCTGATAAACAAGCCCAGGCCATGGTTCCTTCCTGAGGCCCTGATAAACCCGCTAAGTCCCTGATAAACCCACCCAGACCCTGATAAACCTGCCCAGGCCCTGATAAACCAGCCCAGGCCCTGATAAACCCACACAGTCACTGATATACCTGCACAGGCACTGATAATCCCGCCCAGGTCCTGATAAACCAGCCCAGGCCCTGAAAAACCCTCTTAGGTCCCTGATGAACCTTCCTCAGACCCTGATAAACTCTCCTCAGATCCTGATAAATCCACTCAGGCCCTGATAAACCCTCCTCAGACCCTAACAAACCTACCCAGGCCCTGCTAAAAACTCCAAGGCCCTGATAATTCTACCTAGGCCCTGATAATCTCTCCTAATACCCTGATAAACCCTCCTCAGACCCTGATAAACCCACCCAGGCCCTGATAAACCCACACAGGGTCTGATAAATCTTCCTCAGACCCTGAAAAACGCTCCTCAGACCCTGATAAATCCGCCCAGGCCCTGATAAACCCTCCTCAAACCCTGATAAAACCACCCCAGCCCTGATAAACCCACCCATGTCCTAATAAACCCACATAGTCCCTTATAAACACCCACTGAAGCCCTGATAAACCCACCTAGGTCCTGATAAACCAGCCTAAGCCCTGGTAAACCCACCTAGGCCCTGAAAAACCTGCCATGGCCATGATAAACCCTCATCAGACCCTGATAAACCCTCCTAAGGCCCTGATAAACCTGCATAGGCTCTGATAAACCCACCCAGGCCCTGATAAACCAGCCCAGGCCCTTATAAACCCATCCAGGCCCTTATAAACCTGCCCAGGCCCTGATAAACCTCCCCAGGGCCTGGTAAACCAGCCCATTCCCTGATAAACTTTCTTCAGACCCTGATAAACCCTCCTCAGACCCTGATAAATTCCCCCAGCCCCAGATAAACCCATCCAAGCCCTGAAAAAACGCCCAGGCTTTGATAAACCTGCCCAGGCCATGATAAACCCACCAAGGCCCTGATAAACCCGCCCTAATCCGCCCAGTTCTCGATAAACCCTTCGAGGCAATGACAAACCCGCTCTAAAACCGCCCAGGCCCTTACAAACCCGCCCAGGCTTCGATAAACCCGTCCACGCACCGATAACCCTGCCCAGGCCCTGATAAACCCACCAAAGCCTTGGTAAACCTGCCCAAGCCCAGATAAACCCGCCCAAGCAATGATAAACCCGCAATAAACCTTCTTAGGGCTCGATAAACCCGCCCAAACCCCGGTAAACCCTCCAAGTTCCTGATAAACCCATTCAAGCCATGATAAACCCACCCAGGCCCTGAAAACCCCACCCAAAACCAGCCAAGGCCTTGATAAACCCATTGAGGCAATGGTAAACCAGCCATAAACCATCCCAGGTTCTGATAAACCCGCCCAGGCTCGGATAAACACGCCCAGGCCCTGATAAACTCGACCAAGCCCTGATAAACCCACCCTAAACTCGCCCAGGCACTGATAAAAATGCCCAGGCTCTGATAAACCCACTCAGGCACTGATAAACCCGACCAAGCCCTGATAAACCCGACTAGGCCCTGATAAACCCACCCAGGCCTTGAGAAACCCTTCCAGGAAATGATATACACCGCCCAAAACGCCCAGGCGCCGATAAAGCCGCCCAAGCCCCCATAAATCCTGCCAGGCACGGATAAACCCGCCCAGGCCCGGATAAACCCACCCAGGCAATGATTAACCCGCCCAAGACCTGATGAACCCGCCAAGGACCTGATAAACCCTCCCTAAACCCACCCAGGCCTTGACAAACCTGCCCTAGCCCCGATAAATCCGGCCAGTCCCCGATAAACCAACCCAGGCCCCGATAAACCCGCCCAAGCCCCAATAAATCGGCCCAGGCCTTGATAAACGCGCCCTAAACCCGCCCCAGCCCTCATAAACCCGCCTAGGAAATGATAAACCAGCAGTAAACTCACCCAGGTGCCATAAACCAGCCCAAGCCCTGATAAACCCGCCCAGGTCCTGATAAACCCGTCCAAACACTGATAAACCCACCCAAGCCCTGATAAACTAGCCCAGGCTCTGATAAACCAGCCTTAAACCCGCATAGGCCCTGATAAACCCGCCCAGGCCCCGATAAACGCGCCCAGGCCTCGATAAACCGGCCCAGGCCCCGATAAATCCGCCCAGGCCCTGATAAACTCGCCCAGGCCTTGATAAACATGCCCTAAACCACCAAGGCAATGATAAACCCGCCCAGACCTTGATAAACCTGCTCTAAACCCACCCAGGTCCTGATAGACCAGCCCAGGACCTGATAAACCCTCTTCCGACCTGAATAAAACTCCTCAGTCCCTAATAAATACACCCAGACCCTGATAAACCTGACCAAGCCCAAATAAACCTGCCCAGGCCCTAATAAACCCGCACAGGCCCTGATAAACCCACCCATGCCCTGATAAACCCTCTCAGGCCTGATAAACCCTCTCAGGCCTGATAAACCCTCTCAGGCCTGATAAACCTCCTCAGGCCCTGATAAACCCTCTCAGGCCCTGATAAATCTGCCAAAGCCCTGATAAACCTGCCCAGGCCCTGTTAAACCCACCAAGGCTCTGATAAACCCTTCTCAGACCCTGATAAACCCGCCCAGGCCCTGGTAAACCCACCCAGGCCCTAATAAAACTGCAAAGCCCTGATAAACCTGCCCAGGCCTTGATAAACCCACCCAGGCCCTGATAAACCCACCCAAGCTCTAGTAATCCCACCCATTCCCTGATAAACAAGCCCAGGCCATGATAAACCCTTCACAGACCCTGATTAACCCTCCTGAGGCCCTGATAAACCCACTAAAGCCCTGATAAGCCCGCCCAGGCCCTGATAAACCCACCAAGGAACTAATTAACCCACCCAGGCACTGCTAAACCCTCCCAGGCCCTGATAATCGTACAATAAACCCGCCCACGACTCAATAAACCCACCGAGGCCCTGGTAAACCCGCCAGAAATCCGCCCAGGTTCTGATAAACCCGCCTAGGCTCGGATAAACCGGCCCAGGCCCTGATAAACTCGCCCAAGCCCTGATAAATCCGCCCTAAACCTGCCCAGGCACTGATAAACCCTCCCATGCTCTGATAAACCCACTCAGGCACTGATAAACCTGCCCAGGCCTTGTAAACCAGCCCAGGCCTTGAGAAACCCTCCCGGGAAATGATAAACTCGCCCTAAACTCGCCCAGGCGCTGATAAACCCACCCAAGCCCCAATAAACCCTCCCAGGCCCGGATAAACCCGCCCAAGCCCTGATGAACCTGCCTGGGCCCTGATAAACCCACCCTAAAACCGCCAAGGCCCTGATAAACCTGCCCAGGCCCCGATAAACCCGCCCAGGCCGTGATAAACTCGTCCAGGCCTTGATAAACGCACCATAAACCCGCCCCGGCCCTGAAAAACCCGCCTCGGCCCTGATAAACCCGCCCTAAACCCGCCCAGGCGCCGATAAACCAGCCCAAGCCCCGATAAACCTGCCTAGGCCCCGATAAACCTGCCTAGGCCCCGATAAAACTGTCCAGGCACTGATAAACCCACCCAAGCCTCAATAAACAAGCCCAGGCCCTGATAAAACAGCCCTAAACCCGCCTAGGCACCAATAAACCCGCCCAGGCCCCGATAAACCCGCCCAGACACCGATAAACCCACTCAATCCTTGATAAACCCACCCTAAACCCTCCCAGGCCCTGATAAACCAGCCCAGGACCTGTTAAACCCTCTTCAGACCCTGATAAAAACTCCTCAGTCCCTAATAATTACACCCATACCCTGATAAACCTGTCCAAGCCCAAATAAACTTGCCCAGGCCCTGATAAACCCACCCAGGCATTGATAAACCCGCCCATGCCCTGATAAAACCTCCCATGCCTTGATAAACCCTATAAAGCCTTGATAAACCTGCCAAAGCCCTGATAAACCTGCAAAGGCCCTGATAAACCCACAGAGGCCCTGATAAACCCTCCTCAGACCCTGATAAACCTGCCCAGGCCCTGATAAACCCGCCCAGGCCCTGATAAAACTGCAAAGCCCTGATAAACCTGCCCAGTCCCTGATAAACCCGACCAGGCCCTGATAAACCCACCCAAGTCCTGGTAATCCCACCCATTCCCTGAAAAAATATCCCAGGCCATGATAAACCCTTCACAGATCCTGATAAATCCTCTTGAGAGCCTGATAATGCCACTAAGGTGCCGAGGTCCTAATAAACCAGCCCAGGCCCTGAGAAACCCGCCCAGGCCCTGATAAAACAGCAAAGTCCTGAAAAACCCGCCCAGGCCCTGAAAAACCCGCCCAGGCCCTGATAAACACGCCCAACTCCTGATAATCCTACCCATTCCCTGATAAACAAGCCCAGGCCATGATAAACCCTTCACAGACCCTGATAAACCCTCCTGAGGCCCTGATAAACCCACTAAGGCACCCAGGTCCTGATAAAAAAGCCCAGGCCCTGACAAACCCTCTTAGGACCCTGATAAACCCTACTCAGACCCTGATAAATCCCCCCAGGCCCTGATAAACCCGCCCAAGCCCTGATAATCCCACCCGGGCACTGATAAACCCACAAAGACAATGATAACTCAACAATGAACTGATAAACCCTCCCAGACCCTTATAAATCTGCCTAGGCCCTGATAAACTCTCCTCAGACCATGATAAACCCTTCACAGACCCTAATAAACCCTCCTGAGGCCCTGATAAACCCACTAAGGCACCCAGGTCCTGATAAAAAAGCCCAGGCCCTGACAAACCCTCTTAGGACCCTGATAAACCTTACTCAGACCCTGATACACTGATAAACCCGCCCAAGCCCTGATAATCCCACCCAGGCCCTGATAAACCCACCAAGGCCCTGATAACTCAACCATGAACTGATAAACCCTCCCAGACCCATATAAACCTGCCTAGGCAATGATAAACTCTCCTCAGAAAATGATAAACCCTCCTCAGACCCTGATAAACCCACCCTGGCCCTTATAAACCCGCCCAGGCCTTGATAAACCCGCATAGGCTCTGATAAACCCGCCGAGAGTTGATAAACACTGCTAGGCACTGATAAACCCGTTGAGGCCCTGATAAATCCTCCTCAGACCCTGATGAACCATCCTCAGTCCTTGATAAATCCGTCCAGGCCCTGATAAACCCTTCTCAGACCCTGATAAACATGCCCAGGCCCTGATAAACCAGCCCATGTCCTGATAAACCAGCATAGGCCCTGATAAACCCGCCCAAGCACTGATAAACCCGCAAAGGCCCTGATAAACCCATCAAGGCACTGATAAACTCTCCTTAGACCCTGATAAACCTGCACAGGCCTTGATAAACCCGCCCAGACCCTGAAAAACCTGCCCAAGCCCTGATAAACCGGCCATGACCCTGATAAACCCGCCGAAGCCCTGATAACCTCGCCCAGGCCCTGATAAATCTGCCAAGGCCCTTATTAACCCACCCAGGCCATGATAAACCCTCCCAGGCCCTGATAATCCTGCCTAGGCCCTTGTCGGAAATTTAGGAATAATTGCTCCCATTTTCTATTTTAGTTGGTGATGGGCAGTCGTATTTTGGAAGTATAATGTATTATACGTAACCCAGGGTGATGGGTAAATAGGATTACGTATATTTATACTATGGTTCATAATTTAGTCTTTTTCCCAGCCATGGATGGAATGTGCACATATGCATTTTTAGTTATTTGATTGGTGGATCGCCTCTGTTCTTCTCTCCAGAGGTCTAAGTTTTAGTCTCGGCTAGGCCTCGGTCAATTACGAGTCTCGAGACCTCAGTTGCTCGGGCTCTCGCCCACGCTCTGAGTCCTAATTCATTGAGTCTTAGTCTCAGATGATCTCGAGTCGAGTCAGAGGCAGTCCCAGTCATGCTTTAGTCACGCTTGGAAGCAGTCTAACCACTCTCGTGGTATTGAGAGAGAATTCGGTTGGGACAGACTGGACTGATTAATTAATTTACGACAGTGCTTCCTCCTAGATGGGAATGAACATTATCAATTCACTTTAATTTATAAATAATGTAAATAGTAATGCTTACGTAAAAAGTACGTATTTGGTCCAGGCCGTAACCTCCAGTAATCCGCCAAGCACTAGCAACAAGCAACATCTTCAACAACTCCGACCATATGGCAACAACCTACAAGCCTCTCCATTGCTACTCTTAAGCTAAGTAACTAAATGACCCTTAGTGGCGAAAGACTGGGCGAATAATATTTCACCAGGGTTTCCAGCTTTTATTTGAGGATCCTTAAATAGATCGTTTAGTTGCTTAGTAGGGAACACAACCTACACGTCATTACGATCCAGGTGAGTCCTGGGAGTAAGACATATATATCCGGACAAATTATGTAGTGTTGTAGGCCTATTTTTGTCTTGTTTAGTGCAAGTGATTAGCCAGTTAAATATTTACGACACTCCCGGGGGTATATTCTAATTTTTTTTTAATTTTTCCCCCACAAAGTGGTCCTTCGAACCGGATTGTTAACACTCCAACATGGCAACTGCTCTGGAATTAAATTATTATCGGGTGGCTTATATAGGCCACTCTCTGGTCACCTGTGACACCTTGATGTCTGTGCCTTCACCATGGCCCTTGGTGACCATGGAGATGATCAGAGTAGGGGGTGCCAGAGCAGACAAGTTTTTTGTGTACGAGGAATTTGCAGAAGTACTTAGACCTGGCTATAATTTGGTTATATTCATGTTGGGGGGAAACGATATTAATGAGTCAGCTGACGTGCAGGACTTAGTGGCTACACTACTACAAATTCATGAGGCTATAGAAGATGCAGGTGCTAAATGTGTGATGTGCACTGTAGAAAAGAGGGAATATCCACATAATCATCCTCGATATGTGGATCCCACTGTTTACAATAAGATCATGAACGCGGTTAATAAGAAAATAACCAAGGAACTAAAAGGGAAAATTACTTTGCTTGTTGGTAAGACCTATCCTCTGGAGGTACGAGTCATGGACCAAATTCACCCTACTTGGGAAGGAGGACGTAGAATTTGGGCCAAGGTGCGAGGAGCTATTAAATTTCATTATGATCAGTGGGTTGCTAACACAAACTAAACATGGATTAATTTTGTAGTAACCCCTAGAAGGCTTTAATTTGTAATCTAAATTTAATTGTACTATTAATTTAGTTGTTCAGATTTATGTATCATTCTTAGTATTGCTGTTTGATGCTGAATTCTTCTATGTACATTTAGTTAATTTAATTCTAGTGGTTTCATTGCTGTAGGCTACATTTAGTGATTCTATTAATTTTGATTTTCAGACTTGGTTCAATATGTTCTTGTCAAGGAGGATTGCAGGCCATAAGGCCTATGTCACCACTCTCAGTGGTAAAGTAAATGATGAATTCCAATCCTCTGACAAAGACTACACTAAACTTAAGGCCTGGAGCCAGCAATTACAGAACCAGCTGACTGTCATGGGAACACTTTATGATTCTTTATTGGAAGCCACAAAGGACAATGATGAATTTCATGAAATTTTTATAGCTAAGACTAACGAAGAAGAGAGAATTTGCCTACTAATAGCTCAAATTAATTCCTCTCTGAAAAGTGAGTCTACCCATTTAACTTGTCCAAGGGCTGAGTCGAAGCTGCCCACACTTAAACTACCCGAGTTTGATGGCACTTCAGCTAATTGGAATTCCTTCTGGGATCAATTTGTTGCCAGTATTGATCCCAGAAAAGATCTTAGTCCAGTAGACAAATTAAATTATTTAAGAGGAGTGTTAAATGGTGACGTGAAGAAACTCATCGATGGTTTCAGTATAGAAAGTGATGGATATAGCAGTGCAGTGCAGCTACTTAAGGCAACTTTTGATAATCCTAAGAGAAATCAGCACGAACTTGCAATGCGACTGCTACACCTTAAAACTCCTATTCATACTTGTAATTCCTTGGCCGAATTTAGGGCTAATCTAGAATGCACCCTTAGGAAATTGGAAAAAATGGGGTGTGATTTAAGTAGTTCCAGTTGGCTTATCTCTCCACTAGTAATGAAAAAGTTACCCAGTAAAACTATTGAGAGAATCCAGCATGTAACAAATGAAGATTATCTCAGCTACAGGAAATTAGGGACTCATTATTAAAAGTTATTAATCATTTAGAGTCCAAAGGGCCTGAAGCTAAATCAGATTCCAGTACTAAAGGTGCTTTAACTAAAGAGAAGCCTGATAAAGTCAAATTATCTCCTAAATCAATTCCTAAGATTTACCACACTTCAGAACAAGTATCTTCACCCACATCTCCCAAGAATGCTCAGTCACAAACCTCTGCATCGGCTAGTCAGCAGCCAGCTCAGCAGCTGAAGTGTATTTTGTGTGATGGAGCACATCTGTCCAAGAGCTGTGAGGCGTATTCAGGTCGTTCTACTCGTGTAGAAAGACTCGAACAGATAGGACGGTGTGGTAGATGTGCTTGTAGGCACAAGACTGATCAATGTAACTTCAGTTTGAAAAGATGTGACCTTTGTAAAAAGGGGTTTCATCACAATGTCTTGTGTGATAAGCTGAATACACTTAATTCACAAATTTGCTCAGTCACTCCAACAAATCAACATACCATCTCAACTGCTTTACCGGTTGGAGCTGTTCATATTATTAAGAATAAATCTCAAATTAAAGCAAAAGTTCTTTATGACCAAGGATCACAGAGGACATTCATTTCTCAGGACCTAGTAAACAAGCTTAAATTAAAGCTTAGTGGTACGATTAATTTACAGCTGTCCGGCTTCCTTAGTGAAGATCAGAGAAGAGAATATCAGCTAGTTAAGATTACTGTTAAAGCTGGCAGGAAGTACACTAGACTAGAGGCTGTGGTTAGAGACACCTTACCTAACAACATAAGAACAGATGGTCTAGAGAAGTGTTTGACCTATTTGAAAGATCAACAAATTAAAGTATCTGATCCTGGTTTGACTGATCACATAGATAAAATAGATCTCTTTATTGGTGCTGATTTCTATCCTAAATTAGTTTATGGTCTCATTAAATTCAAGGGCATAAATTTCCTAAAAGTACAAGGAGGATTAGTTGTATACGGCAATATTCCTGACAAGTTTGTAAGTACAAGGAAAGCAATTCAGGTTGCTATGGTAACGAATATATGCTTGCAGCCCTCACTAAATTCAGAAGAGCCTGACATTTCCAATTTGTGGAAAATGGATAGCATTGGCATTAAACCTGAACAGGTAACTCACCAAGAAGCTTTTGTGCTTGAAAATTATGAGAAGACTCTTCAGTACTATGATGACCAATATTGGGTAAAACTTCCTTGGAAAGTCAATCGACCTAGTTTGCCTACAAATTATAAAGTAGCTCTTAATCGCCTAAATTCAAATTTAAAGAGACTTAAAGGTGAAGGAGATTTACTAGATAAATATGATCAGTTAATCAAGAGTCATTTAGAAAAGGGGTTTATCGAGGAAGTTAAGCAGGCACAGGTTGGACAAAATACTCATTATATCCTCATTTGGCAGTAATGAGAGACAGTAAGACTACACCTGTGCGAATAGTATTTGATTGTAGTGCCAAATTAGGCTCCCACACTAACAGCTTGAACGATTGTTTGTACACTGGTCCAACTCTAACCAAAAATCTATTAGATGTGCTGCTAAAATTCAGAACTAACGAATATGCCTTTACAGCAGACATCAGCAAAGCTTTTTTACGGATAGGACTTCAAGAAGAAGACAGGGATTTCACCAGATTTTTGTGGCCAAGTAATCCTCATGATGATAACTGTTCTCTGGTAACTTACATATTTAAATCAGTCCTTTTTGGAGCCACTAGCTCACCCTTCTTGTTGCAAATGACGCTAAATTATCACTTAGAGCAGCAAAAAGAAAATATAGAAGTGGCTAACCAAATTAAAGATTCGCTATATATGGACAATCTTCAGGGGACTGTAAATACTGAGGAGGATCTAAAGAAATTTCATCTGATAGCCAACAAGATTATGCAAGAGGCTAACATGCCATTGCAGGAGTGGACATCTAACTCCACTGAAATAAATTCTGATTCTGAAGTCTGTAATAAAATATTAGGATTATGGTGGGATCCAGACATTGATGTCCTTAATGTAAAAAATGTAGAGTGGGATACAATTGATAGCAAAAGATCTTTATTAAGTAACATTAGTAAAATTTTTGATCCCCTAGGACTAATTTCTCCCCTAACTATTCCTTTAAAAACTCTAATTCAACAAACATGGACCAGAAAATTAGGCTGGGATTACCCTTTACCTACAGACTTGCTGGAGAGTTGGGAAACCCTCTCAAAAGAATGCAACAACCTAGCAAGTGTTAAATTTCCGAGAATGATGGGGAAAGAAGGTTCTTCCTATGATTTACATCTGTTTTGTGATGCTTCACCCAAGGCTTATGGAGTAGTTGCTTACATCAGTAATTATGAGGATGTTCCTATAATTTTATCTTCTAAGGCAAGAGTAGCTCCTCTAAAAGGTAAAACTTTACCTCAGTTAGAACTAACAGCCATGTATGTAGCAGTCCATTTTGGGGTGTATATCAGGAAGACCTTAAGTAATATAAAGATTAATACCACCTATATATGGTCAGACAGTGAAGTAGCCCTTCAATGGGTAGTGAACATTAATAGTAACATCTTGTATGTCAAAAATCGAGTACAAGATATGAGAGATGCTGATCCTGACTGTTATTATCTCCATCTCACAACTAAAGATAACCCAGCTGATTTGTTAACTAGAGGCCTAACTTATGATAAATTTATAAATAGTGACTCCTGGTTTCATGGTCCGGAATGGTTGAATAATAAAGATCTTTGGCCAGAACAGAAATTTAAGACGAAGATGGAGCCTAATGCGCTGACTGTCCTAGAAGTTCAGGCAAAAGAACTTGAACCCTTGTTTAATCCGGAAAGAGTTGGTAGTTGGAAGAAGTTAATAAAGATTACCAGTTTGGTTTTCCAATTTTTGCAAAAGATTAGGGGGAACAGAACTCTAAACCTAATGAAACCCCAACAATATTGGTTGCTATACTTACAGAAGAGTAGCTTCCCCGAAGTTTACCAATATTTTCAGAAACCACTTGTAACAAGGATGCCAGATTTGGTTAAGAGTTTAAACTTATTTGAGCACAGTGATTTGATCAGATGTAGTGATAGGCTGGACCAAGCTGGTCTCCCCTTTCACACTAAATTTCCACTGTTGTTGCCTAGACAGCAACATTTGACGAAATTATTGGTCCTATATGCTCATGAAACCACTTTGCATGGTGGTGTTTCTGATACATTGTGCAAATTGCGAGAAAACTTCTGGATCCCTAAAGGCCGACAAGATGTGAAATCTACAATTAAATCCTGCTATACATGTAAGAGGTTAGATGGACGACCGTATCATTATCCTTCACCACCACCCTTACCTAAAGAGCGGGTGGAAGAAGCTAGACCCTTTGAAATAATCGGTTTAGATTATACAGGCTATATGGAAGTCTTGAAACCAGACACCCTACAAGAGCAAAAGGTGTATGTGGTACTGTTTACTTGCGCTGTCACCAGGGCAGTTCACTTGGAGTTGGTCACAGATTTAACTGCCGAAACTTTTTTGAATGCTTTTAGGAGATTTGTGTCGAGAAGATCTTGCCCGAAATTAATTATCAGTGACAACGCTTCTAATTTTAAATTAGGATCCGAACTTCTACATCAGGTCCTGCAGAGTGCGGCAGTCCAAGATGAATTCACCAGCAGAGAATGTGAGTGGAAATTCATACCGCCGAGAGCTCCATGGTTCGGTGGTTTCTATGAGAGACTAATATGCATAGTAAAAGGGTGTCTTAAAAAGGTATTATTCAGAAAACCAGTAAACATGGATGATTTACACACTATAATTACGGAAGTGGAATGCCGTGTTAACAACCGCCCCTTAACGTATGTCCTTAACAGCCTCGATGAGCCAGAAGCCTTCACTCCTTCTCATCTTATTTGTGGATATCGATTGGACTCCTTGCCTGCAATAACTACGGCACCCTATGATTTGGATCCCTCTTACGTTGAAGCTGATAAATTAAACATTAAGTACCATCAGTTATCCAAATTGATTAACAAATGGCAGGATTCATGGAAAACTCAATATTTGTCATCCCTTCTCGATAGACATGTACGCCAAAAGTCGGCTAATAAAACGGATGTTGATATTAAGGAGGGGGATGTAGTGTTAATTCACACTGATAAGTCAAGGAATAGTTGGCCATTGGGGAAAGTTATTGAATGCTATCCAGATAAGCAAGGGATAGTTCGTACAGTGAAGTTAAAGACGGGCCAAGGCCTTGTACTCAGGACTATCAATAAATTATATCCATTAGAAACAGCCATGAGTTCCCGTCCGGAGGCACTTAATACAGCACTCGGGGACGTTACTCATGGCCGTAGGGATACAGATGCGGGAAGCTCAGATAGACCACAGCGGGGAGCCGCACAACGGTTCCGAGCTCACCTGGGGGAGTTAATTAAACGGGGTGATGTTTAGATTTCTTGGCCATCAGGATGTCGGAAATTTAGGAATAATTGCTCCCATTTTCTATTTTAGTTGGTGATGGGCAGTCGTATTTTGGAAGTATAATGTATTATACGTAACCCAGGGTGATGGGTAAATAGGATTACGTATATTTATACTATGGTTCATAATTTAGTCTTTTTCCCAGCCATGGATGGAATGTGCACATATGCATTTTTAGTTATTTGATTGGTGGATCGCCTCTGTTCTTCTCTCCAGAGGTCTAAGTTTTAGTCTCGGCTAGGCCTCGGTCAATTACGAGTTTCGAGACCTCAGTTGCTCGGGCTCTCGCCCACGCTCTGAGTCCTAATTCATTGAGTCTTAGTCTCAGATGATCTCGAGTCGAGTCAGAGGCAGTCCCAGTCATGCTTTAGTCACGCTTGGAAGCAGTCTAACCACTCTCGTGGTATTGAGAGAGAATTCGGTTGGGACAGACTGGACTGATTAATTAATTTACGACAGTGCTTCCTCCTAGATGGGAATGAACATTATCAATTCACTTTAATTTATAAATAGTGTAAATAGTAATGCTTACGTAAAAAGTACGTATTTGGTCCAGGCCGTAACCTCCAGTAATCCGCCAAGCACTAGCAACAAGCAACATCTTCAACAACTCCGACCATATGGCAACAACCTACAAGCCTCTCCATTGCTACTCTTAAGCTAAGTAACTAAATGACCCTTAGTGGCGAAAGACTGGGCGAATAATATTTCACCAGGGTTTCCAGCTTTTATTTGAGGATCCTTAAATAGATCGTTTAGTTGCTTAGTAGGGAACACAACCTACACGTCATTACGATCCAGGTGAGTCCTGGGAGTAAGACATATATATCCGGACAAATTATGTAGTGTTGTAGGCCTATTTTTGTCTTGTTTAGTGCAAGTGATTAGCCAGTTAAATATTTACGACACTCCCGGGGGTATATTATAAATTTTTCTAATTTTCCCCCCACAGCCCTGATAAATTCTCCTTAGACCCTGATAAACCCTCCTCAGACCCTGATAAACCCACCCAGGCCCTGATAAACCCGCTCCAGCTTTGCTATACCTGCCATTCATTGATAAACATGGCCAGTCCCTGAAAAACCCATCCAGTCCCTGATAAATCTTCCTCAGACCCTGATAAACCCTCCTAAGACCCTGATAAATCCACCCAGGCCCTGATAAACCCGCCCAAGACATGATAAACCCGCGAAGGCCCTGATAAATCCGCCAAGGCACTGATAAACCCTCCTCAGACCCTGATAAACATGCACAGGCCCTGAGAAATCCACCCAGACCCTGATAACCCTGCCCAAGCTCTAATAAACCCGCCATTGCCCTGATAAATCTGCCCACGCCCTGGTAAGCCCGCCCAGGACCTGATAAAAACACCAAGGCCCTGATTAACCCACCCAGGCCCTGATAAACCCTCAAAGGCCCTGATAATCCTGCCTAGGCTCTGATAAACTCTCCTCAAACCCTGATAAATCTTCCTCAGACTCTGATAAACCAGCCCAGGCCCTGATAAACATGCCCAAGCACTGATAATCCCGCCCAGGCCCTGATAAACCGGCACAGGCTCTGATAAATCTGACCAGGCTTTGACAAACACGGCCAGGCCCTGATAAACCCATCCAGGCACTGATAAATCTTCCTCAGGCCCTGACAAACCCTCCTCAGATCCTGATAAATCCGCCCAGGCCCTGATAAACCCTCTTTAGACCCTGATAAACCCTACCAGGCCCTGATAAACTTGCCCATGTCCTTATAAACCCGCATAGGCCCTCATAAACCCAAACATGCCCTGATAAACCCACCCAAGCCCTGGTAAACCCACCTATTCCCTGATAAACAATCCCAGGCCATGGTTCCTTCCTAAGGCCCTGAGAAACCCGCTAAGTACCTGATAAATCCACCCAGACCCTGATAAACCTGCCCAGGCCCTGATAAACCAGCCCATTCCCTGATAAACCCACACAGGCACTGATAAACCTGCACAGACACTGATAATCCCGCCCAGATCCTGATAAACCAGCCCAGGCCCTGAAAAACCCTCTTAGATCCCTGATGAACCTTCCTCAGATCCTGAAAAACTCTCCTCAGATCCTGATAAATCCAATCAGGCCCTGATAAACCCTCCTAAGACCCTGACAAACCTACTCAGGCCCTGCTGAAAACTCCAAGGCCCTGATAATTCTACCTAGGCCCTGATAATCTCTCCTAATACCCTGATAAACCCTCTTCAGACCCTGATAAACCCTCCCAGGCCCTGATAAACTCGCCCATGTCCTTATAAACCCGCATAGGCCCTTATAAACCCAAACATGCCCTGATAAACCCACCCAAGCCCTGGTAAACCCACCTATTCTCTGATAAACAATCCCAGGCCATGGTTCCTTCCTGAGGCCCTGAGAAACCCGCTAAGTCCCTGATATATCCACACAGACCATGATAAACCTGCCCACGCCCTGATAAACCAGCCCATTCCCTGATAAACCCACACAGGCATTGATAAACCTGCACAGACACTGATAATCCCGCCCAGGTCCTGATAAACCAGCCCAGGCCCTGAAAAACCCTCTTAGATCCCTGATGAACCTTCCTCAGATCCTGATAAACTCTCCTCAGATCCTGATAAATCCACTCAGGCCCTGATAAACCCTCCTAAGACTCTGACAAACCTACCCAGGCCCTGCTGAAAACTCCAAGGCCCTGATAATTCTACCTAGGCCCTGATAATCTCTCCTAATATCCTGATAAACCCTCTTCAGACCCTGATAAGCCAACCCAGGCCCTGATAAACCCACACAGGGTCTGATAAATCTTCCTCAGACCCTGAAAAACGCTCCTCAGACCCTGATAAATCCGCCCAGGCCTTGATAAACCCTCCTTAAACCCTGATAAAACTGTCCCGACCCTGATAAACCCACCAATATCCTAATAAACCTGCATAGGCCCTGAGAAAAAACCGCCAAAGCCCTGGTAAACCCACCTAGGTCCTGATAAACCAGCCTAACCCCTGGTAAACCCGCCTAGGCCCTGAAAAACCTGTCATGGCCATGACATACACTCATCAGATCCTGATAAAGCCTCCTAAGGCCCTGATAAACCTGCATAGGCTTTGATAAACCCACCTAGGCCATGATAAACCGGCCCAGGCAATGATAAACCGATATAGGCCCTTATAAACCCTCCCACACCCTGATAAACCTCCACAGGGCCTGGTAAACCAGCCCATTCCCTGATAAACTTTCTTCAGACCCTGATAAACCCTCCTCAGACCCTGATAAATTCCCCCAGCCCCAGATAAACCCGTCCAAGCCCTGAAAAAAAGCCCAGGCTTTGGTAAACCTGCCCAGGCAATGGTAAACCCACCAAGGCCCTGATAACCCCTCCCTAAACCCGCCCAGTTCTTGATAAACCCTTCAATTCCCTGACAAACCCGCTCAAAAACCGCCGAGGCCCTTACAAACCCGCCTAGGCTTCGATAAACCCGCCCACGCACCGATAACCCTGCCCAGGCCCTGATGAACCCGCCAAAGCCTTGGTAAACCTTCCCAAGCCCAGATAAACCCGCCCAAGCAATGATAAACCGGCAATAAACCGGCTTAGGGCTCGATAAAGCAACCCAGTCCCCGATAAACCCTCCAAGGCCCTGATAAACCCGATCAAGCCCTGATAAACCCATCCAGGGCCCGAAAACAACACCCAAAACCAGCCCAGGCATTGATAAACCCATTGAGGCCCTGGTAAACCAGCCATAAACCATCCCAGGTTCTGATAAACCCGCCCAGGCTCGGATAAACCCTTCCAGGCCCTGATAAACTCGACCAAGCCCTGATAAACTCACCCTAAACCCGCCCAGGCACTGATAAATATGCCCAGGTTCTGATAAACCCACTCAGGCACTGATGAACCCGACCAAGCCCTGATAAACACGACTAGGCCCTGATAAACCCACCCAGGCCTTGAGAAACCCGCCCATGAAATGAGAAACACTGCTCAAAACGCCAAGGCGCCAATAAAAACGCCCAAGCCCCGATAAATCCTGCCAGGCCCGGATAAACCCGCCCAAGCAATGATTAACCCGCCCAAGACCTGATGAACCCACCAAGGACCTGATAAACCCGCTCTAAACCCACCCAGGCCCCGATAAACGTGCCCTAGCCCCGATAACTCCGGCCAGGCCCCAATAAACCCGGTCAGGCCCCGATAAACCCGCTCAGGCCCCAATATACCCGGCAAAGCCAAAATAAATCGGCCCAGGCCTTGATAAACGCGCCCTAAACCCGCCCCAGCCCTGATATATCGCCTAGGAAATGATAAACCAGCAGTAAACTCACCCAGGCACCATAAACCAGCCCAAGCCCCGATAAACCCATCCAGGTCCTGATAAACCCGTCCAGGCGCTGATAAACCTACCCAAGCCCTGATAAACCAGCCCAGGCTCTGATAAACCAGCCTCAATTCCGCATAGGCCCCGATAAACAAGCCCAGGCCCCCATAAACGCGCCCAGGCCTCGATAAACCGGCCCAGGCCCCGATAAATCCACCAAGGCCCTGATAAACTCGCCCAGGCCTTGATAAACCCACCCTAAACCACCAAGGCCCTGATAAACCCGCCCAGGCCTTGATAAACCAGCTCTAAACCCTCCCAGGCCCTGATAGACCAGCCTAGGACCTGATAATCCCTCTTCCAACCCAGATAAAACTCCTCAGTCCCTAATAAATACACCCAGACCCTGATACACCTGCCCAAGCCCAAATAAACCTGCCCAGGCCCTAATAAACCCACACAGGCCCTGATAAACCTTCTCAGGCGTGACAAACCCTCTCAGGCGTGATAAACCCTCTCAGGCCCTGATAAACCCTGGCCCTGATAAATCCGCCAAAGCCCTGATAATCCTGCCCAGGCCCTGTTAAACCCACCAAGGCTCTAATAAACCCTTCTCATACCCTGATAAACCCGCCCAAGCCCTGGTAAACCCGCCCAGGCCCTGATAAAGCTGCAAAGCCCTGATAAACCTGCCCAGGCCTTGATAAACCCGCCCAGTCCCTGATAAACCCACCTAAACTCTAGTAATCCACCCATTCCCTGATAAACTAGCCCAGGCCATGATTGTCACGGGGTTTTTATAATATCACGGTAATTTTGATATAAAAGCTTAAATATTATTTAAATTGATAATAATATTCAATAATATTGAAGAGCAGAGACAATGATTGTCTTGCTACATCAAGCAACGATTACTTTACGCTGACTTGCTAAGATTCTCTAAGAACGAGAATTTATAAACTTTCTCAACAGTACACAGCAGAGACTAATTACTCACAATTGCTGAATTACTGTACTGTTAGCCTCTGGAGAAAGTTACTTCACCCCTGACAATAAATAACTAATACTAATAATAATAACATCAGGTTCTTGCTGATGCATTAACTCCTGGCACAACGGATTTTAAGTTAATACAAGACTGGTCTAAGTACCAGTTATGACAGCAAACGTTTATGCAAGCTAGGAGCTATATGGAAAATAAGCTTAATTTGGATTAAATGAGACAAGATTTTACTTTACATTGAGCTCAAGAAAAAGAACTGTTAAATTTATTAATCACAAAAATAAATTTAACGTTACAATTCAAATCAATTAAATGAGATGCACTCACTCACTCACACAAAAGCTAAATACTTATGCCTAGGAAAAACACCTTAACTAAGCTCTTAAAACTAGGATTATACAAAAGGAAATACCGGTCGATGAATGCTATGTATCACCCGGGGGGTGGGAGGACTGGATTAACTGTACTAGTGGAGTTTGGGTGCTAGGGACCTCTCACACTGCTGGCACAGGACCTTTCTCTGTCACAACAAACACTAGACTGAATTCAAATGCATTGTATGGGCAGGACGCACAAGCCACCGGAAGAGGGCGTGGCTAACGGTTTAGGCAAGCAGAGGCGAACGATAAAGAAACAATTGTATCGCTCAGTAGAGCACTTAGTGACGTGCATTAAATCGGTCACTTTTGAAAGTGACGAATGTTTTGAAAAGTATACTCCGAAATGGAGGGAGAAACGGTTAGCTGAGCGATACACAGTGAGTTTTCCACTAATAGTTCGTGGCTTCTCACAAAATTGAAATGTCGCGAATTGATTCGTGACATTACGCCCTTACAAAGTTAAATTTTTTCCTTATGGGAAAAAATTTGTGGATATATATATATATATGTACACATCCTAAGTCATTCGCACAAGATTCACACTGTGGTGTGTGTGCTATCCTGCTACAGGAGAAAGTCGCAGTCGCCAGTGAGCGAAAAAACCTCGTATTTACGTTAATAGAAGCAAGCTTGAGGGAAAAACTCCGTGACGACGGTGAAAATCCTGTACTCAGGTCAAACTGAGCGAAAATTCGCTACATTTACACTGACAACTAATTGTTGTGTAGCGTGGTGTATGTAATACACGGTGTAGGTGTGACAGTTGTAGTGTAACTGTACCTACGTGTAAAATGACACAGCAAATAATAATATGGCGACAACGAAGGCAGAGAAGAGGCGGCAGCGTGTGGCAGACGATCAGCTGGCCCGCACAGCAAAACTGCTACCCCCATTGCTGAACCTGCAAAACCAATTGAGGTGGAGCATCAAAAGTGTCAATGAGACAAAATTTTATCATGTTACAATTACTCTCTCTGCCTAGCGGTCAGTGCTACGACGTACATTCGAGGTCGCCATTAATTATAGCACACGATTATGGTCGGCAAGTTGAGAATCCTTGTGCAAACTTGGGTCTTCCATAGCCTCAAGTCGCCTCTGCGGAGTTCTCACTTCCCCCTTAACCTACAATACAATACTTATATTAGTACCGGGAAGCTGAGAATCCTTGTGCAAACTTGGGTCTTCCATAGCCTCAAGTCGCCTCTGCGGAGTTCTCTCTTCCCCCTTAACCTACAATACTTATATTAGTATCGGGGAGCTGAGAATCCTTGTGCAAACTTGGGTCTTCCATAGCCTCAAGTCGCCTCTGCGGAGTTCTCTCTTCCCCCTTAACCTACAGTGCTTATATTAGTATCGGGGAGCTGAGAATCCTTGTGCAAACTCGGGTCTTCAATAGCCTCGAGTCGCCTCTGCGGAGTTCTCTCTCGAACTTCCCCCTTAACCTACAGTACATATATTAGTACCGGGAAGCTGAGAATCCTTGTGCAAACTTGGGTCTTCCATAGCCTCAAGTCGCCTCTGCGGAGTTCTCTCTCGAACTTCCCCCTTAACCTACAGTACTTCTATTAGTACCGGGAAGCTGAGAATCCTTATGCAAACTTGGGTCTTCCATAGCCTCAAGTTGCCTCTCAACTTCCCCCTTAACTTACGGTACATAATATGTATGTACAGGCCCTGGACATAATGCGTCCTGTGGGGCCAATGGGCGAGAGGTCAGGTCTGCACCCACTTCACCACTACCCTGTCTCTCAACTGTCTCAGAGATTACGGGTGTGGTTACAAATGGCACAGGAAGGGCATGTCCCTGATTAGTGGTGATACTTTGGCACACACTGCAGGAACGGACAAAACTATCTATGTCTCGTCCCATCCCTGGCCAGAAAAAGTCAGCTCGGATACGGCCCTGGGTCTTCCTTTTGCCCATGTGACCTCCTGAGGCTGAACAATGACCCCATTGTAACACTGCTAGGCGGTACTTGGCGGGAACGACAAACTGCAGTCGAACCTCGCCCTCGGGTGTTCGTGACTCACGGTAGAGCCGTCCTTGTTTATGAAGGAACTTGGCTCGACCTCCCCGTGAATACTTAATCACTCGACCCTTTTGTTTGTTCAGCACGGCAGCAAGTGTCGGGTCAGAATGTTGTTCTTGCACAACAAGTTGACTACACATCAGATCTTGCGGCGATTCAATGATCACTGGGGTGACACAGTCTGGAGCCTCAGCCATGGCTCGTGTTACCGCAGCAGCCGAAGTCTGAGTAGCGTCATCGGAGCAACTATCCTTGACTCCATTAAATTTGCCTACTATAAAGTCAAATAGAGGCTCTGGCATGACAACTGCAAGTGTCGTACCAGTATAAAATGGAGATGCCACCTGGATACATGCCTCAGGGAACAATCTCACTGATCCATCAATAAGCTTTGCATGGATCTGTCGACCTGTATACTGCTCAGGCCGAACTAAACTCTGCTTAACAGAGCAACCTGAGGAACCATTGTCTCTCAGGACCTTCACAGGAATGCCTCCCACAAACCCTGGCTGAACAAGGAAGGTACTGTCACCTGTGGGGGGGCCTGTGGAGGAAGCAGCTAGCCACTCATGAGGCTGCTGAATTGATGTGGCAAACATTGTGCCTTGTGAATTATATTGGGAAGATGGAACATTGGCCATCTGTGGAGGGGGGTTCACTGTCACTGTGGGACTAGTGAACTGTGGGGAAGTACCCACATTGGTAGGGACGTGACCACCGTGCTGCTGCTGAGGAATGAAGGCTGCGTTCGCTTCCTGCCTCTTTTGAGCTGGTGGTGAAAAAGTTTGTCCCGACAGTCGGTTGCGTGGCTGATACTGCTGCTGGTTAGGGTACTTGTACCTCTTCCACTCAGGTTTCTGAGCGTTTTGCCCCTGGTCCTTCCACTGCGGTTTTGGACCTTGGCCATTATTCTGAGAATGACCTTGTTGCTGGGATTCTGTCTGAGACGGCTTCCCAGACTTGGCAGTATCTTTTCTGCTCCAGGTGTTTTGCTTACGAGCTTGATACCCGTTTGCAGTAAAGAATGCGTCAGCCTTCTCTGCCATTTGGCTGGCATCTTTCACCTGGCAGATCTTAAGCTGTGCTATGAGCTCAGCAGGCCACGACCTCTCTAGCTGTGTACGCAACATAAGGTCAATTATCCCCTCACGCGTGGAAGGAGTTTCATCTTTCTCCAACCACTCATTTAAGTAAGCTGTGAGACGATCAAGGAACTGAACAGCTGTCTCCTTGTCTTGGAGACGAGCTCGCATGAACTGAACTTTGGCGTCGTCTACTGTGAGACCATACACCTTAGTGAGTGCAGCTTTCATCATCTCATATGTGAGATTGTCTCCACGAATTCTGTGGAGAATATCGAGGGCAGGGCCCTCAAATAGGCTAAGAAACTGAAGCCGCTTAGCTGCCTCATCCAGTTCATACATGTCTGCCATGTCCTCAAAACGAGCTATGTACGGCTCGATTCGCTCGCTTTCCTTGTATGAAGGAAGTTTGATGCGTGGGGTCGCCAGGACATGTGCAGGGAGAACGCTCGTGGAGCTTGGACCAACTGCACCAGACGTGTCTGAAGCCAAGGAATCTCGCTGGAGCTTCAGCACTTCAAGTTCATGTTTTTCTCGTGCCTCACGTTCGGCACGCTCGTATTCGCGCTGTTATCGCTCCCGTTCATGTCATTCACGCTCGTATTCGCGCTGTTCTTGCTCTTTTTCTAACTCGTGTTCACGTTGTTGTCGCTCTTTTTCTAACTCGTGTTCGCGTTGTTGTCGCTCTTTTTCTAACTCGTGTTCGCGGTGTTGTCGCTCTTTTTCTAACTCGTGTTCGCGTTGTTGTCGCTCTTTTCCTGACTCGAGCTCGCGTTGTTTCTGCTCGTGTTCGCGCTGTTCTCGCTCGTACTCGCGCTCCTTTTCGCGTTCCTCACGCTGTTCTCGCTCGTATTCGCGCTGAATCTTACGCTCTTCACGGGCATCATTCTCGCGCTGCTGCTCCTGATTATGCCATGAGAGTATATACTCTTTAATTTCGGTTGGGTCCGAAAGACCCATTTCTTTGGCTTCCTGTAAAAATACAGTAGTAGCCATGGCGCTAATTTATTAAGCAAACCGAAATTGAGTACTGACTGCTTAGCGACGAATACTAATAAACACAAGTAAAGAATACAGACACAAGCTAGTGGTGACCAGTCTTATCTAGTTAACTGGCAAAGATAAATAAAAAATGTAAATGACTAAGAACTCTCAATAATTAACACAATGGGTACGGCGGCTACCCAGGAGCGAATAAAATCGTGTGGCGTTACCAAGAATAAACTAGAGTTAAGTACTCTATTGATTAATAAAGCAAAAATTCACTTGCTAAATCAACGGTAACCACCAGTAAACTTGTGCCTATAAACTTTAATAATAAATACCTAAATATGAATGAGTGAGCACTATCTCGTGAATAGCTTTAGAGCAAGGAGTTAATATCCTGGAATGAGGTCGCCAATTGTCACGGGGTTTTTATAATATCACGGTAATTTTGATATAAAAGCTTAAATATTATTTAAATTGATAATAATATTCAATAATATTGAAGAGCAGAGACAATGATTGTCTTGCTACATCAAGCAACGATTACTTTACGCTGACTTGCTAAGATTCTCTAAGAACGAGAATTTATAAACTTTCTCAACAGTTCACAGCAGAGACTAATTACTCACAATTGCTGAATTACTGTACTGTTAGCCTCTGGAGAAAGTTACTTCACCCCTGACAATAAATAACTAATACTAATAATAATAACATCAGGTTCTTGCTGATGCATTAACTCCTGGCACAACGGATTTTAAGTTAATTCAAGACTGGTCTAAGTACCAGTTATGAAAGCAAACGTTTATGCAAGCTAGGAGCTATATGGAAAATAAGCTTAATTTGGATTAAATGAGACAAGATTTTACTTTACATTGAGCTCAAGAAAAAGAACTGTTAAATTTATTAATCACAA
The DNA here is from genome assembly GCF_032717465.1 of Coenobita brevimanus. Classification (NCBI taxonomy): domain Eukaryota; kingdom Metazoa; phylum Arthropoda; class Malacostraca; order Decapoda; family Coenobitidae; genus Coenobita; species Coenobita brevimanus. Next base: position 8,758,698 of record NC_136995.1, read on the forward strand.
AAATAAATTTAACGTTACAATTCAAATCAATTAAATGAGACGCACTCACTCACTCACACAAAAGCTAAATACTTACACCTAGGAAAAACACCTTAACTAAGCTCTTAAAACTAGGATTATACAAAAGGAAATACCGGTCGATGAATGCTATGTATCACCCGGGGGGTGGAAGGACTGGATTAACTGTACTAGTGGAGTTTGGGTGCTAGGGACCTCTCACACTGCTGGCACAGGACCTTTCTCTGTCACAACAAACACTAGACTGAATTCAAATGCATTGTATGGGCAGGACGCACAAGCCACCGGAAGAGGGCGTGGCTAACGGTTTAGGCAAGCAGAGGCGAACGATAAAGAAACAATTGTATCGCTCAGTAGAGCACTTAGTGACGTGCATTAAATCGGTCACTTTTGAAAGTGACGAATGTTTTGAAAAGTATACTCCGAAATGGAGGGAGAAACGGTTAGCTGAGCGATACACAGTGAGTTTTCCACTAATAGTTCGTGGCTTTCCACTAATAGTTCGTGGCTTCTCACAAAAGGGAAATGTTGCGAATTGATTCGTGACAATGATAATCCCTTCACAGACCCTGATTAAATCTCCTGAGGCCCTGATAAACCCACTAAGGCCCTGATAATTCTGTAAGGCCCTGATAAACCTGAATAGGCCTTGATAAACCAGCCCAGGCCCTGATAAACCCATGCAGACACTGATAAACCTCCCCAGGCCCTGATAATCCCACCCAGGTCCTTATAAACCAACCCAGGCCCTGATAAACCCTCTTAGGGCCCTGATAAACCCTCCTGGGACCCTGATAAATCTCCCCAGGCCCCGAAAAACCGGCCCAAGCCCTGATAAGCCCACCAAGACCCTGATAAACTCACCAAGGCCCTGATTAACCCACCCAGGCACTGCTAAACCCTCCCAGGGACTGATAACCCCACCCTAAACCCGCCCAGGCCTCAATAAATCCACCAAGGCAATGGTAAACCCGCCATAAACCCGCCCAGGTTCTGATAAACTAGACTAGGCTTGGATAAACCGGCCCAGGCCCTGATAAACTCGCCCAGGCCCTGATAAATCTGCCCTAAACCTGCCCAGGCACTGATAAACCCTCCCATGCTCTGATAAACCCACTCAGGCACTGATAAACCTGCCCAGGCCTTGCAAACCAGACCAGGCCCTGATAAACCAGCCCAGGCCTTGAGAAACCCTCCCGGGAAATGATAAACTCGCCCTAAACTCGCCCAGGCGCTGATAAACCCACCCAAGTCCCGATAAACCCGCCCAGGCCCGGATAAACTCGCCCAGGCCCGAATAAACCTAATCCAGGCCCAGATAAACCCGCCCAGGCCCTACACCGTCTCAGGCCCGGATAAACCCGCCCAAGCCCTGATGAACCTGCCTGGGGCCTGATAAACCAGACCTAAAACCAAAAAGGCCACAATAAAATTGCCCAGGCCCCGACAAACCCCCCCAGGCCGTGATAAACTCTTCCAGGAATTGAAAACGCACCATAAACCCGCCCTGGAACTGAAAAACCCGCCTCGGCCCTGATAAACCCGCCCTAAACCAGCCCAGGCGCCGATAAACCAGCCCAAGCCCCGATAAACCTGCCTAGACTGCGATAAACCCGTCCAGGCACTGATAAACCGACCCAAGCCTCGATAAATAAGCCCAGGACATGATAAAACCGAACTAAACCCGCCTAGGCACCAATAAACCTGCCCAGGCCTCGATAAAAGAGCCCACACACCGATAAACCCACTCAATCCTTGATAAACCCAGCCTAAACCAGCCCAGGCCCTGAAAAAAACCCTTAGGTCACTGATGAACCTTCCTCAAACCCTGATAAACTCTCCTCAGGTCCTGATAAATCCACTCAGGCCCCGATAAACCCTTCTCAAATCCTAACAAACCTACCCAGGCCCTGCTAAAAATTCCAAGGCAATGATAATTCTACCTAGGCCCTGATAAACTGTCCTAATACCATGATACACCCACCTCAGACCCTGCTAAACACGCCCAGGCCCTGATAAACCCACACAGGGTCTGATAAATCTTTCTCAGACCCTGAAAAACGCTCCTCAGACTCTGATAAATCCGCCCAGGTTCTGATAAACCCTCCTCAAACCCTGATAAAACCACCCAAACCCTGATAAACCCACCCATATCCTAATAAACCAGCATAGGCCTGATAAAAACCCACCAAAGCCCTGATAAACCCACCTAGGTCCTGATAAACCCACCTAAGCCCTGGGAAACCTGTCTAGGCCCTGGAAAACCAGCCATGGCCATGATAAATCCTCATCAGACCTTAATAAACCCTCCTAAAGCCCTGATAAACCCACAGAGGCCCTGAAAAACCCTCCTCAGACCCTGATAAACCTGCCCAGGCCCTGATAAACCCGCCCACTCCCTGATAAAACTGCAAAGCCCTGATAAACCCACCTAGTCATTGATAAACCAGACCACGCCCTGACAAACCCACCCAAGACCTTTTAATCCCACCTATTCCCTGAAAAAATATCCCAGGCCATGATAAACCCTTCACAGATCCTGATAAACCCTCCTGAGGGCCTGATAATCACACTAATGCGCCGAGATCCTGAAAAAACAGACCAGGCCCTGAGAAACCCTCCCAGGCCCTCATAAAAAAGCATAGTCCTGAAAAACAGGTGCAGGCCCTGAAAAACCAGCCCAGGCCCTGATAAACACGCCCAACTCCTGATAATCCTATCCATTCCCTGATAAACAAGTCCAGGCCATGATAATTCCTTCACAGACCCTGATAAACCCTCATGAGGCCCTGATAAACCCACTAAGGCACCCAGGTCCTGACAAAAAATCCCAGACCCTGACAAACCCTCTTAGGACCGTGATAAACCCAACTCAGACCCTGAAAAATCCAACCAGGCCTTGATAAACCTGCCCAAGCCCTGATAAGCCCACCCAGGCCCTGATAAACCCACCAAGGCCCTGATAACCCAGCCTTGAACTGATAAACCATCCCAGAACTTTATAAACCTGCCTAGGCCCTTTTAAACCTTCCTCAGACCCTGATAAACCCTCCTCAGACCCTGATAAACCCGCACTGACCCTGATAAACCCGCCCAGGCCTTGATAAACCTGCATAGGCTTTGATAAACCCGCCGAGAGTTGCTAAACACGGCTAGGCACTGAAAAACCCATTCAGGCCCTGATAAATCCTCCTCAGACCCTGATAAACCATCCTCATTCCTTGATAAATCCATCCAGGCCCTGATAAACCCTCCTCAAACCCTTATAAACACGTCCAGGTCCTGAAAAACCAGCCCATGTCCTGATAAACCAACATAGGCCCTGATAAACCCATCAAGGCACTGATAAACTCTCCTTAGACCCTGATATACCTGCACAGGCCTTCATAAACCCGCCCAAACCCTGAAAAGCCTGTCCAAGCCCTGATAAACCGGCCACGACCCTGATAAACCCGCTCAAGCCCTGATAACCTTGGCCATTCCCTGATAAACCCGCCCAAGCCCTGATAACCTTGCCCAGGCCCTGATAAACCCGCCAAGACCCTGATTAATTCTTCCACACCGTGATAAACCCTCCCAGGCCCTAATAATCCTGCCTAGGCCCTGATAAACTATCCTCATACCCTGATAAACCCTCTTCAGACCCTGATGAACCCACCCAGGCCCTGATAAACCTGCGCCTGCTCTGATATACCCAAACAGGCATTGATAAACATGGCCAGTCCCTGATAAACCCATCCAGGCCCTGATAAATCTTCCTCAGACCCTGATAAACCCTCCTAAGACCCTGATAAATCCGCCCAGGCCCTGATAAACCCTCCACAGACCCTGATAAATCTGCCCAGGCCCTGATAAACCCGCATAGGCCCTGATAATCCCACCCAAGCCATGATAAACCCGCCCAGGCCCTGATAAACCCGCCAAGGCACTGATAAACCCTCCTCAGACCCTGATAAACATGCACAGGCCCTGATAAATCCACCCAGACCCTGATAACCCTGCCCAAGCTCTAATAAACCCGCCATTGCCCTGATAAATCTGCCCAAGCCCTGATAAGGCCGCCCATTACCTGATAAACCCGCCAAGGCCCTGATTAACCCACCCAGGCCCTGATAAACCCTCCCAGGCCCTGATAATCCTGCCTAGGCTCTGATAAACTCTCCTCAAACCCTGATAAACCTTCCTCAGACCCTGATAAACCAGCCCAGGCCCTGATAAACATGCCCAAGCCCTGATAATCCCGCCCAGGCCCTGATAAACCGGCACAGGCTCTGATAAACCCGACCAGGCTTTGATAAACACGGCCAGGCCCTGATAAACCCATACAGGCGGTGATAAATCTTCCTCAGACCCTGATAAACCCTCCTCAGACCTTGATAAATCTGCCCAGGCCCTGATAAAACCTCTTCAGACCCTGATAAACCCTCCCAGGCCCTGATAAACTCGTCCATGTCCTTATAAACCCGCATAGGCAGTGATAAACCCGCACATGCCCTGCTAAACCCACCCAAGCCCTGGTAAACCACCCTATTCCCTGATAAACAAGCCCAGGCCATGGATCCTTCCTGAGACCCTGATAAACCGACTAAGTCCCTGATAAACCCACCCAGACCCTGATAAACTTGCCCAGGCCCTGATAAACCCACACAGTCACTGTAAACCTGCACAGACACTGATAATAGCGCCCAGGTCCTGATAAACTAGCCCAGGCCCTTACAAACCCTCTTAAGTCCCTGATGAACCTTCCTCAGACCCTGATAAACTCTCCTCAGATCCTGATAAATCCACTCAGGCCCCGATAAACCCTTCTCAGACCCTAACAAACCTACCCAGACCCTGCTAAAAACTCCAAGGCCCTGATAATTCTACCTAGGCCCTGATAATCTCTCCTGATACCTTGATAAACCCTCCTGAGACCCTGATAGATCCGCATAGGCCCTGATAAACCCACACACGGTCTGATACTTCTTCCTTAGACCCTGAAAAACGCTCCTCAGACCCTGATAAATCCGCCCAGGCCCTGATAAACCCTCCTCAAACCCTGATGAAACCGCCCAGGCCCTGATAAACCCACCCATGTCCTAATAAACCAGCGGAAGCCCTGATAAAAACCCGCCAAAGCCCTGATAAACCCACCTAGGTTCTGATAAACCCATCTAAGCCATGGTAAACCCGCCTAGGCCCTGAAAAACCTGCCATGGCCATGATAAACCCTCATCAGATCCTGATAAACCCTCCTAAGGCCCTGATAAACCTACATAGGCTCTGATAAATCCGCCCAGGCCCTGATAAACCTGCTCAGGCCCTGATAAACCCATTCAGGCCCTTATAAACCTGCCCAGGCCCTGATAAAACTCCCCAGGGCCTGGTAAACCAGCCCAGGCCCTGATGAACTTTCTTCAGACCCTAATAAACCCTCCTCAGACCCTGATAAATTCCCTCAGGCCCAGATAAACCCGTCCAAGCCCTGAAAAAAGTCCTGGCTTTGATAAAAAAGCCCAGGCCATGATAAACCCACCCAGGCCCTGATAAACACGCCCATGTCCTAATAAACCTGTGTAGGCCCTGATAAACCGGCCCAAGCCCTGATAAACCTTCCCAGGGCCTGATACACCCACCAAGGCACTGATAAACCCTCCTCAGACCCTGATAAAGCCGCACAGGCCCTGATAAACCCGCCCAGACCCTGATAAACCTGCCCAAGCCCTGATAAACCCGCCCATTCTCTGATAAACCCACCTAAGCACTGACAAATCCACCCTCGCCCTGATAAATCTGCCTAAGCCCTGGTAAACCAGCCTAGGCCCTGAAAAACCTGCCCAGGCCATGATAAACCCTTCTTAGACCATAATAAATCCTCCTCTGGCCCTGATAAACCCACACAGATGCTGATAAACCTGGACAGGCAAGGATAAACATGCCCAAGAACTGATAAACCCACCTAAGCTCTTATAAAAATGCCCAAGCACTGATAAACCTGCCTAGGTCCTGATAAACCCGCCTAAGCCATGACAAACCCACCTAGGCCCTGAAAAACCTGGCATGGCCTTGATAAACCCTCGTTAGATCCTGATAAACCCTCCTAAAGCCCTGATAAACCTGCATAGGCTCTGATAAACCTGCTAAGCCCCTGATAAACCCATCAATACCCTTATAAACCAGTCAACACCCTGATAAACCTCCCCAGGCCTGGTAAACCAGTTCATTCCCTGATAAACTTTCTTCAGACCCTGATAAACCCTCCTCAGACCCTGATATATTCCCCCAGCCCCAGATAAACAAGTCCAAGAACTGAAAAAAATGCCCAGTCTTTGATAAACCTGCCCAGGCCATGATAAACCCACCAAAAACCTGATAAACCCCCCTAAACCCGCCCAGTTCTCGATAAACCCATCGAGGCCCGGACAAACCCGCTCTAAAACCGCCCAGGCCCTTGCAATCGCGCCCAGGCTTCGATAATCCCGCCCAGGCACCGATAACCCTGCCCAGGCCCTAATGAACCCGCGAAAGCCTTGGTAAACCTGCCCAAACCCAGATAAACCCGCCCAAGCAACAATAAACCCACAATAAACCGGCTTAGGGCTCGATAAACCCGCCCAATCCCTGATAAACCCTCCAAGGCCCTGAAAAACCCAATCAGGCAATGATAAACCCAGCCAGGCCCTGAAAACCCCACCCTAAACTAGCCCAGGCCTTGATAAACCCGTTGATGCCCAGGTAAAGCAGCCATAAACCATCCCAGGTTCTGATAAACCCGCCCAGACTCAGATAAACCCGCCAAGGCCCTGATAAACTTGACCAAGCCCTGATAAACCCACCCTAAACGTGCCCAGGCACTGATAAAGACTCCCAGGATCTGATAAACCCAATCAGGCACTGATAAACCCGACCAAGCCCTGATAAACCCGAATAGGCCCTGATAAACCCACCCAGGCCTTGAGAAACCCGCCCAGGAAATGATAAACACTGCCCAAAACTCGCCCAGTCACCGATAAACCCGCCCAAGCCCCCATAAATCCTGCCAGGCCCAGATACACCTGCCCAAGCAATGATTAACCAGCCCAAGACCTGATAAACCCGCCCTAAACCCACCCAGGCCCCGATAAACCCGCCCTAGCTCCGATTAATCCGTCCAGGCCAGATAAACCCTCCCAGGAAGCAATAAACTCGCCCAAGCCCCGATAAACCGGCCCAGGCCTTGATAAACGCGCAATAAACTCGCCCCAGCCCTGATAAACATGCCTAGGAAATGATAAACCAGCAGTAAACTCACCCAGGGGCCATAAACCATCCCAACAACTGATAAACCCACCCAGGTCCTGATAAAGAAGTCCAGGCACTGATAAAACCACCCAAGCCATGATAAACCAGCCCAGGCTCTGATAAACCCGCCCTAAACCCGCACAGGCCCCGATAAACTCCCCCCGGCCCCGACAAAAGCGCCCTGGAATCGATAAACCGGCCCAGGCCACGATAAATCCGCCCAGGCCCTGATAAACTCGCCAGGCCTTGATAAACCTACCCTAAACCACCAAGGCCTTGATAAACCCGCCCAGGCCTTGATAAACCCACACTAAACCCGCCCAGCCCCTGATAGAGCAGCCCAGGACCTGATAAACCCTCTTCAGACCCGGATAAAACTCCTCAGTCCCTAATAAATACACCCAGACCCTTATATACCTGCCCAAGCCCAAATAAAAAAGCCCACACCCTAATAAACCCGCCTAGGCCCTGATAAACCCCCCCGGGCCCCGATAAACCCTCTCAGGCCTGATAAACCCTCTCAGGCCCTGATAAATCTGCCAAAGCCCTGATAAACCTGCCCAGGCCCTGTTAAACCCACCAGGGCTCTGATAAACCCTTCTCAGACCCTGATAAACCTGCCCAGGCCCTGTTAAACCCACCAAGGCTCTGATATACCCTTCTCAGACCCTGATAAACCCACCCAGGCCCTGGTAAACCCTCCCAGGCCCTAATAAAACTGCAAAGCCCTGATAAACCTACCCAGGCCTTGATAAACCCGCCCAGGCCATGATAAACCCACCCAAGCTCTAGTAATCCTACCCATTCCCTGATAAACAAGCCCAGGCCATGATAAACCTTTCACAGACCCTGATTAACCCTCCTGAGGCCCTGATAAACCTACTAAGGCCCTGATAATCTCACCCAGGCCATGATAAACCTGAACAGGCCTTGATAAACCAGCCCTGGCCCTGATAAACCCATGCAGGCACTGATAAACCTGCCCAGGCCCTGATAATCCTGCCCAGGTCCTGATAAACCAGCCCAGGCCCTGAAAAACCCTCTAAGGACCCTGATGAACACTCCTCAGACCCTGATAAATCCCCCAGGCCCTGATAAACCGGGCCAAGGCCTGATAAGCTCGCCCAGGCCCTGATAAACCCGCCAAGGCCCTGATAAACCCATCCAGGCCCTGATAAACCCACCCAGGCCCTGATAACCCTGCCCTAAACCCGCCCAGGCCTCAATAAACCCGCCGAGGCCCTGGTAAACCCGCCATAAACCCGACCAGGTTCTGATAAACCCACCTAGGCCCTGATAAACCCGCCCAGGCCCTAATAAACTCACCCAAGCCCTTTTAAACCTGCCTGAAACCCGCCCAGGCACTGATAAACCCGCCTATGCTCTGATAAACCAGCTCAGGCACTGATAAACCTGCCAAGGAATTGTAAACCAGACCAGGCCCTGATAAAAAAGCCCAGGCCTTGAGAAACCCTCCTGGGAAATGATAAACTCGCCCTAAACTCGCCAAGGCACTGATAAACCCACCCAAGCAACGATACCCCCGTCCATCCCCGGAGAATTCCTCCCAGGTCCGGATAAACCCTCCCAGGCCCGGATAAACCCACCCAGGCCCTGATAAACCCAACCTAAAACTTCCAAGGCCCCAATAAACGTGCCCAGGCCCTGAAAAACTCTCCTCTGCCTTGATAAACCCTCCCTAAACCCGCCTAGGCACCGATAAACCAGGCCAAGCCCCGATAAACCCGCCTATGCCCGGATATACCAGTCCAGGTGCTGATAAACCCACCCAAGCCTCGGTAAACAAGCCCAGGCCCTGATAAAACCGCCCTAAACCCGCCTAGGCACCAATAAACCCGCCCAGGCCCCGATAAACCCGCTCATGCACCGATAAATCTACCCAATCTTTGATAAACCCACCCTAAACCAGCCCACGCCCTGATAAACCCAAACAGGCCTTGATAAACCCACCCTAAGCTCAACCAGGCTCTGATAAACCAGCCCAGGACCTGATAAACCCTCTTCAGAGCCTGATAAAAACTCCTGTCCCTAATAATTACACCCATACCCTGATAAACCTGTCCAAGCCCAAAGAAACTTGCCCATGAACTGATAAACCCGCCCATCCCTTGATAAACCCTATAAAGCCTTGATAAACCTGCCAAAGCCCTGATTAACCTGCAATGGCCCTAATAAACCCACAGAGGCCCAGATAAACCCTCCTCAGACCCTGATAAACCGGCCCAGGCCCTGATAAACCCACCCAGGCCCCGATAAACCCGCCCTAGCTCCGATTAATCCGTCCAGGCCAGATAAACCCTCCCAGGAAGCAATAAACTCGCCCAAGCCCCGATAAACCGGCCCAGGCCTTGATAAACGCCCAGGCCCTGATAAACGCGCCCAGGCACTGATAAACATGCCTAGGAAATGATAAACCAGCAGTAAACTCACCCAGGGGCCATAAACCATCTCAACAAGTGATAAACCCACCCAGGTCCTGATAAACAAGTCCAGGCACTGATAAAACCACCCAAGCCATGATAAACCAGCCCAGGCTCTGATAAACCCGCCCTAATCCCGCACAGGCCCCGATAAACTCCCCCCGGCCCCGAGAAAAGCGCCCTGCAATCGATAAACCGGCCCAGGCCACGATAAATCCGCCCAGGCCCTGATAAACTCACCAGGCCTTGATAAACCTACCCTAAACCACCAAGGCCTTGATAAACCAGCCCAGGCCTTGATAAACCCTCACTAAACCCGCCCAGCCCCTGATAGAGCAGCCCAGGACCTGATAAACCCTCTTCAGACCCTGATAAAACTCCTCAGTCCCTAATAAATACACCCTGACCCTGATAAACCTGCCCAAGCCCAAATAAACCTGCCCATGCCCTGATAAACCCGCCTAGGCCCTGATAAAACTGCCCATGCCCTGATAAACTCGCTCATGCCCTGATAAACCCTCTCAAGCCCTGATAAACCTGCCAAAGCCTTGAGAAACCTGCCCAGGCCCTGATAAATCCACCAAGGCCCTAATGAACCCTCCTCAGACCCTGATAAACCTGCCCAGGCCCTGATAAACCTGCCAAGGCACTGATAAACCCTCCTCAGACCCTGATAAACCCACCCAGGCCCTGATAAACCTGCCCAGGCCCTAATAAAACTGCAAAGCCCTGATAAACCTGCCCAGGCCTTGATAAACCCGCCCAGGCCCTGATAAACCCACCCAAGCTCTAGTAATCCCACCCATTCCCTGATAAACAAGCCCAGGCCATGATAAACCCTTCACAGACCCTGATTAACCCTCCTGAGGCCCTGATAAACCCACTAAGGCCCTGATAATCTCACCCAGGCCCTGATAAACCTGAACAGGCCCTGATAAACCAGCCCAGGCCCTGATAAACCCATGCAGGCACTGATAAACCTGCCCAGGCCCTGATAATCCTGCCCAGGTCCTGATAAACCAGCCCAGGCCCTGACAAACCCTCTTAGGGCCCTGATACACCCTCCTGAGACCCTGATAAATCTCCCCAGGCCCCGAAAAACCGGTCCAAGCCCTGATAAGCCCGCCCAGGCCCTGATAAACTCACCAAAGCCCTGATTAACCCACCCAGGCACTGCTAAACCTTCCCAGGCAATGATAACCCCACCCTAAACCCGCCCAGGTCTCAATAAACCCGCCAAGGCCCTGGGAAACCCGCCAGAAACCCGCCCAGGTTCTCATAAACCCGAATAGGCTCGGATAAACCTGCCAAGGCCCTGATAAACTCGCCCAAGCCCTGATAAATCTGCTCTAAACCTGCCCAGGCACTGATAAACCCACCCATGCTCTGATAAACCCACTCAGGCACTGATAAACCTGCCAAGGCCTTGTAAACCAGACCAGGCCCTGATAAAAAAGCCCAGGCCTTGAGAAACCCTCCCGGGAAATGATAAACTCGCCCTAAACTCGCCCAGGCGCTGATAAACCCACCCAAGCAACGATGCACCCGCCCATCCCCGGAGAAATCCTCCCAGGTCCGGATAAACCCTCCCAGGCCCGGATAAACCCACCCAGGCCCGGATAAACCCAACCTAAAACTGCCAAGGCCCCAATAAACGTGCCCAGGCCCTGAAAAACTCTCCTCTGCCTTGATAAACCCTCCCTAAACCCGCCTAGGCACCGATAAACCAGCCCAAGCCCCGATAAAGCTGCGTAGGCCCCGATAAACCCGTCCAGGCACTGATAAACCCACCCAAGCTCTGATAAACCAACCCAGGCCCTGATAAACCCACCCAGACCCTGATAAACCCGCCAGACCCTCAATAAACCCGCCCAGGCCCCGATAAACCCGCTCATGCACCGATAAATCTACCCAATCTTTGATAAACCCACCCTAAACCAGCCCAGGGCCAAATAAATCCACACAGGCCTTGATAAAACCACCCTAAACAATCCCAGGCCCTGATAAACCAGCCCAGGACCTGTTAAACCCTCTTCAGACCCTGATAAAAACTCCTCAGTCCCTAATAATTACACCCATACCCTGATAAACGTGTCCAAGCCCAAATAAACTTTCCCATGCCCTAATAAACCCGCCCATCCCTTGATAAACCCTATAAAGCCTTGATAAACCTGCCAAAGCCCTGATTAACCTGCAATGGCCCTGATAAACCCACAGAGGCCCTGATAAACCCTCCTCAGACCCTGATAAACCGGCCCAGGCCCTGATAAACCCACCCAGGCCCTGATAAAACTGCAAAATCCTGATAAACCCGCCCAGTCCCTGATAAACCCGATCAGGCCCTGATAAACCCACCCAAGTCCTGGTAATCCCACCCATTCCCTGAAAAAATATCCCAGGCCATGATAAACCCTTCACAGATCCTGATAAACCCTCCTGAGGGCCTGATAATCACACTAAGGCGCCGAAGTCCTGATAAAACAGCCCAGGCCCTGAGAAACCCGCCCAGGCCCTGATAAAACAGCAAAGTCCTGAAAAACCCGGCCAGGGCCTGATAACATTCCCAACTCCTGATAAACCTACCCATTCCCTGATAAACAAGCCCAGGGCATGATAAACCCTTCACAGACCCTGATAAACCCTAATGAGGTGCCGAGGTCCTGATAAACCAGCCCAGGCCCTGAAAAACCCTCTTAGGACCCTGATAAACCCTCCTCAGACCCTGATAAATCCCCCCAGGCCCTGATAAACCCGCCCAAGCCCTGATAAGCCCACCCAGGCCCTGATAAACCCACCAAGGCCCTGATAACTCGCCGATGAACTGATAAACCCTCCCAGACCCTTCTAAACCTGCCTAGGCCCTTATAAACTCTCATCAGATCAGGATAAACCCTCCTCAGACCCTGATAAACCTGCCTTGGCCCTGATAAACCCGCCCAGGCCTTGATAAATCCGCATAGGCTCTGATAATCCCGCCGAGAGTTGATAAACACGGCTAGGCACTGATAAACCCGTTCAGGCCCTGATAAATCCTCCTCAGACCCTGATGAACCATCCTCAGTCCTTGATAAATCCATCCAGGCCCTGATAAACCCTTCTCAGACCCTGATAAACACGCCCAGGCCCTGATAAACCAGCCCATGTCCTGATAAACCAGCATAGGCCCTGATAAACCCGCCCAAGCACTGATAAACCCGCAAAGGCCCTGATAAACCCATCAAGGCACTGATAAACTCTCCTTAGACCCTGATAATCCTGCACAGGCCTTGATAAACCCGCCCAGACCCTGAAAAACCCGCCCAAGCCCTGATAACCTCGCCCAGGCCCTGATAAACTGGCCCAAGCCCTGGTAAGCCCACCCAAGCATTGATAAACCCTCCCAGGCCCTGATAATCCTGCCTAGGCCCTGATAAATCTTCCTCAGACCCTGATAAACACCTTCCCAGACCCTGATAAACCAGCCCAGGCCCTGATAAACCCGCATAGGCAGTGATAAAACCGCACATGCCCTGATAAACCCACCCAAGCCCTGGTAAACCACCGTATTCCCTGATAAACAAGCCCAGGCCATGGATCCTTCCTTAGGCCCTGATAAACCCACTAAGTCCCTGATAAACCCACCCAGACCCTGATAAACCTGCCCAGGCCCTGATAAACCCACACAGTCACTGATAAACCCACTAAGGCCCTGATAATCCCGCCCAGGTCCTGATAATCCAGCCCAGGCCCTGACAAACCCTTTTAGGTCTTTGATGAACCTTCCTCAGACCCTGATAAACTTTCCTCAGATCCTGATAAATCCACCCAGGCCCCGATAAACCCTCCTCAGACCCTAATAAACCTACCCAGGACCTGCTAAAAACTCCCAGGCTCTGATAATCCTACCTAGGTCAAGATAAACTCTCCTAATACAATGATAAACCCTCTTCAGACCTTGTTAAACCCGCCCAGGCCCTGTTAAACCTGCACAGGCTCTGATAAATCTTCCTCAGATCCTGGAAAACACTCGTCAAACCCTGATAAATCCGCCCAGGCCCTGATAAACCCTCCTCAAACCCTGATAAACCTTCCCAGACCCAGATAAACCCACCCATGTCCTGATAAACCTAAAAACCCGCCGAAGCCCTGATAAACCCACCTAGGTCCTGATAAACCCACCTAAGCCCTGGTAAACCTGCCTAGGCCCTGAAAAACCTGCCATGGCCATGATAAACCCTCATCAGACCCTGATAAACCCTCCTAAGGCCCTGATAAACCTGCATAGGCTCTGATAAACCCGCCCAGGCCCTGATAAACCAGCCCAGGCCCTGATAAACCCATTCAGGCCCTTATAAACCTGCCCAGGCCCTGATAAACCTCCCCAGGGCCTGGTAAACCAGCCCAGGCCCTGATGAACTTTCTTCAGACCCTGATAAACCCTCCTCAGACCCTGATAAATTCCCCAGGCCCAGATAAACCCGTCCAAGCCCTGAAAAAAAGTCCTGGCTTTGATAAACCCGCCCAGGCCATGATAAACCCACCAAGGCCCTGATAAACCCGCCCATGTCCTGATAAACCTGCATAGGCCCTGATAATCCAGCCCAAGCCTTGATAAACTTGCCCAGGGCCCGATACACCCACCAAGGCACTGATAAACACTCCTCACACCCTGATAAAGCTGCACAGGCCCTGATAAACCCGCCCAAACCCTGATAAACCTGTCCAAGCCTTGATAAATCCTCCCATTCTCTGATAAACCCGCCTAAGCACTGACAAACCCGCCCTGGCCCTGATAAATCCGCCTAAGCCCTGGTAAACCAGCCTAGGCCCTGAAAAACCTGCCCAGGCCATGATAAACCCTTCTCAGACCATAATAAATCCTCCTCTGGCCCTGATAAACCCACACAGGCACTGATAAACCTGGACAGGCAAGGATAAACATGCCCAAGAACTGATAAACCCACCCAAGCCCTTATAAACCGCCTAAGCACTGATAAACCCGCCTAGGTCCTGATAAATCCGCCTAAGCCCTGGTAAACCTGCCTAGGCCCTGAAAAACCTGCCATGGAAATGAGAAACCCTCTTCAGACCCTGATAAACCTGCATAGGCCCTGATAAACCTGCATAGGCCCTGATAAACCTGCCCAGGCCCTGATAAACCCATCCAGGCCCTTATAAACCAGCCCAGGCCCTGATAAACCTCCCCAGGGCCTGGTAAACCAGCCCATTCCCCGATAAACTTTCTTCAGACCCTGATAAACCCTCCTCAGACCCAAATAAATTCCCCCAGCCCCAGATAAACCCGTCCAAGCCCTGAAAAAACGCCCAGGCTTTGATAAACCTGCCCAGGCAATGGAAAACCCACCAAGGCCCTGATAAACCCCCTAAACCCGCCCAGTTCTCAATAAACCCATCAAGGCCCTGACAAACCCTCTCTAAAACCGCCCAGGCCTTTACAAACCCGCCCAGGCCCCAATAAACCCGCCCAGGCACCGATAACCCCTCCCAGGTCCTGATGAACCCGCCAAAGCCTTGGTAAACCAGCCCAAGCCCAGATAAACCCACCCAAGCAATGATAAACCTGCAATAAACCTGGTTAGGGCTCGATAAACCCATCCAGTCCCCAATAAACCCTCCAAGGATCTGATTAACCCGTTCAAGCAGTGATAAACAAACCCAGGCCCTGAAAACCCCACTCTAAACCAGCCCAGGCCTTGATAAACCTGTTTAGGCCCTGGTAAACCAGCCATAAACCATCCCAGGTTCTGATAAACCCGCCCTGGCTCGGATAAACCCGCCCAGGCACTGATAAATTTGACCAAGCCCTGATAAACCCAGCCTAAACCAGCCCAGGCACTGATAAAACCCCCGAGGCTATGATAAACCCACTCAGGCACTGATAAACCTGACCAAGCCCTGATAAACCCAACTAGGCCCTGATAAACCCACCCAGGCCTTGAGAAACCCGCCCAGGAAATGATAAACACCGCCCAAAACGCCCAGGCGCCGATAAACCGCCCAAAACCCCATAAATCCTGCCAGGCCCGGATAAATCCGCCCAGGCAATGATTAACCCGCCCAAGACCTGATGAACCCGCCAAGTACCTGATAAATCTGCGCTAAACATACCCAGGCTCCGATACACCTGCCCTAGCCCCAATATATCCGGCCAGGCCCCGATAAACCCTCCCCGATAAACCCGCCCAGGCCTTGATAAATCGGCCCAGGCCTTGATAAACGAGCCCTGAACCCGCCCCAGCCCTCAAAAACCTGCCTAGGAAATGATAAACCAGCAGTAAACCCGCCCAAATGCCATAAACCAGCCCAAGCCCTGATAAACCCGCCCAGGTCCTGATAAACCCGTCCAGGCGATGATGAACCCACCCAAGCCATGATAAACCAGCCCAGGCTCTAATAAACCCGCCCTAAACCCGCAGAGGCCCCGATAAACCCGCCCAGGCCCCGATAAACGCGCCCAGGCCTCGATAAACCGGCCCAGGCCCCGATAAATCCGCCCAGGCCCTGATAAATTCGCCCAGGCCTTGATAAAAATGCCCTAAACCACCAAGACCCTGATAAACCCACCCAGGCCTTGATAAACCCGCCCAGGCAATGATAGACCAGCTAAGACCCTGATAAACCCTCTTCACACCCGGATAAAACTCCTCAGTCCCTAATAAATATACTCAGACCGTGATGAACCTGCCCAAGCCCAAATAAACCTGCCCAGGCCCTAATAAACCTGCCTAGGCCCTGATAAACCCGTCCAGGCCCTGATAAACCCTTCCAGGCCCTGATAAACCCTCTAAGGCCTGATAAACCCTCTCAGGCCCTGATAAATCTAACAAAGCCCTGATAAACCTGCAGATGCCCTGTTAAATCCACCAGGGCTCTGATAAACCATTCTCAGACCCTGATAAACCTGCAGATGCCCTGTTAAATCCACCAGGGCTCTGATAAACCATTCTCAGACCCTGATAAACCCACCCAGGCCCTGGTAAACCCGCTGAGGCCCTAATAAAACTGCAAAGCCCTGATAAACCTGCCCAGACCTTGATAAACCCGCCCAGGCCTTGATATACCCACCCAAGCTCTAGTAATCCCACCCATTCCCTGATAAACAAGCCCAGGCCATGATAAACCCTTCACAGACAGTGATTAACCCTCCTGAGGCCCTGAAAAACCCACTAAGGCCCTGATAATCTCGCCCAGGCCCTGATAAACCTGAACAGGCCCTGATAAACCAGCCCAGGCCCTAATAAACCCATGCAGGCACTGATAAACCTGCCCAGGCCCTGATAATCCTGCCCAGGTCCTGATAAACCAGCCCAGGCCCTGACAAACCCTCTTAGGGCCCTGATAAACCCTCCTGAGACCCTGATAAATCTCCCCAGGCCCCGAAAAACCGGTCCAAGCCCTGATAAGCCCGCCCAGGCCCTGATAAACCCACCAAGGCCCTGATTAACCCACCCAGGCACTGCTAAACCCTCCCAGGCCCTGATAACCCCACCCTAAACCCGCCCAGGCCTCAATAAACCCGCCAAGGCCCTGGTAAACCCACCATAAACCCGCCCAGGTTCTGATAAACCCGCCTAGGCTCGGATAAACCGGCCCAGGCCCTGATAAACTCGCCCAAGCCCTGATAAATCCGCCCTAAACCTGCCCAGGCACTGATAAACCCTCCCATGCTCTGATAAACCCACTCAGGCACTGATAAACCTGCCCAGGCCTTGTAAACCAGACCAGGCCCTGATAAACCAGCCCAGGCCTTGAGAAACCCTCCCGGGAAATGATAAACTCGCCCTAAACTCGCCCAGGCGCTGATAAACCCACCCAAGCCCCGATAAACCCGCCCAGGCCCGGATAAACCCTCCCAGGCCCGGATAAACCCGCCCAAGCAATGATGAAACTGCCTGGGCCCTGATAAACCCGCCCTAAAACCGCCAAGGCCCCGATAAACCTGCCCAGGCCCTGAAAAACCCGCCCAAGCCGTGATAAACTCGCCCAGGCCTTGATAAACGCACCATAAACCCGCCCCGGCCCTGAAAAACTCTCCTCTGCCTTGATAAACCCTCCCTAAACCCGCCCAGGCGCCGATAAACCAGCCCAAGCCCCGATAAACCTGCCTAGGCCCCGATAAACCCGTCCAGGCACTGATAAACCCACCCAAGCCTCGATAAACAAGCCCAGGCCCTGATAAAACCGCCCTAAACCCGCCTAGGCACCAATAAACCCGCCCAGGCCCCGATAAACCCGCCCATGCACCGATAAACCCACCCAATCCTTGATAAACCCACCCTAAACCAGCCCAGGCCCTGATAAATCCACACAGGCCCTGATAAACCCCCTCCCAGGTCATGATAAACCCACCCATGCACTGATAAACCCACCCAATCCTTGATAAACCCACCCTAAACCAGCCCAGGGCCTAATAAACCAACCCAGGCCTTGATAAACCCACAATAAACCCTCCCAGGCCCTGATAATCCAGCCCACGACCTGTTAAACCCTCTTCAGACCCTGATAAAAACTCCTCAGTCCCTAATAATTACACCCATACCCTGATAAACCTGTCCAAGCCCAAATAAACTTGCCCATGCCCTGATAAACCCGCCTATGCCTTGATAAACCCTATAAAGCCTTGATAAACCTGCCAAAGCCCTGATAAACCTGCAAAGGCCCTGATAAACCCACAGAGGCCCTGATAAACCCTCCTCAGACCCTGATAAACCTGCCCAGGCCCTGATAAACCCGCCCAGGCCCTGATAAAACTGCAAAGCCCTGATAAACCCGCCCAGTCCCTGATAAACCCGACCAGGCCCTGATAAACCCACCCAAGTCCTGGTAATCCCACCCATTCCCTGAAAAAATATCCCAGGCCATGATAAACCCTTCACAGATCCTGATAAACCCTCCTGAGGGCCTGATAATCACACTAAGGCGCCGAGGTCCTGATAAACCAGCCCAGGCCCTGATAAACCCGCCCAGGCCCTGATAAAACAGCAAAGTCCTGAAAAACCCGCCCAGGCCCTGATAAACACGCCCAACTCCTGATAATCCTACCCATTCCCTGATAAACAAGCCCAGGCCATGATAAACCCTTCACAGACCCTGATAAACCCTCCTGAGGCCCTGATAAACCCACTAAGGCACCCAGGTCCTGATAAAAAAGCCCAGGCCCTGACAAACCCTCTTAGGACCCTGATAAACCCTACTCAGACCCTGATAAATCCCCCCAGGCCCTGATAAACCCGCCCAAGCCCTGATAAGCCCACCCAGGCCCTGATAAACCCACCAAGGCCCTGATAACTCACCCATGAACTGATAAACCCTCCCAGACCCTTATAAACCTGCCTAGGCCCTGATAAACTCTCCTCAGACCATGATAAACCCTCCTCAGACCCTGATAAACCTGCCCAGGCCCTGATAAACCTGCCCAGGCCTTGATAAACCCGCATAGGCTCTGATAAACCCGCCGAGAGTTGATAAACACGGCTAGGCACTGATAAACCCGTTCAGGCCCTGATAAATCCTCCTCAGACCCTGATAAACCATCCTCAGTCCTTGATAAATCCGTCCAGGCCCTGATAAACCCTTCTCAGACCCTGATAAACACGCCCAGGCCCTGATAAACCAGCCCATGTCCTGATAAACCAGCATAGGCCCTAATAAACCCGCCCAATGCTGATAAACCCGCAAATGCCCTGATAAACATATCAAGGCACTGAAAAACTCTCCATAGACCCTGATAAATCTGCCCAGGCCCTGATAAACCCACCCAGGCCCTGATAAACCCACCCAAATGCTGATAAGCAGGCCCAGGCCCTGATAAACCCGCCAAGGCCCTGATTAACCCACCCAGACCCTGATTTACCCTCCCAGGCCCTGATAATCCTGCCTAGGCCCTGATAAACTATCCTCATACCCTGATAAACCCTCCTCAGACCCTGATAAACCCACCTAGGCCCTGATAAACCTGCCCAGGCCCTGATAAACCCGCCCAGGCCCTGATAAACCCGCCCAAGCCATGATAAACCACACATTCCTTGATAAACAAGCCCAGGCCATGATAAACCCTCCTGAGGCCCTGATAAACCTGCAAAGGCCCTGATAAACCCACCCAGACCCTGATAAACCTGCCCAGGCCCTGATAAACCCACACAGTCACTGATAAACCTGCCCAGGCCCTGATAATCCCGCCCAGGTCCTGATAAACCAGCCCAGGCCCTGAAAAACCCTTTTAGGACCCTGATAAACCCTTCTCAGACCCTGATAAACTCTCCTCAGATCCTGATAGATCCACCCAGGCCCTGATAAACCCTCCTCAGACCCTAACAAACCTACCCAGGCCCTGCTAAAAACTCCAAGGCCCTGATAATTCTACCTAGGCCCTGATAAACTCTCCTAATACCCTGATAAACCCTCCTCAGACCCTGATAAACCTGGCCAGGCCCTGATAAACCCACACAGGGTCTGATAAATCTTCCTCAGACCCTGAGAAACGCTCCTCAGACCCTGATAAATCTGCCCAGGCCCTGATAAACCCTCCTCAAACCCTGATAAAACCACTCAGGCCCTGAAAAACCCACCCATGTCCCAATAAACCTGCATAGGCCCTGATAAAAACCCGCCAAAGCCCTGATAAAAATACGTAGGTACTGATAAACCCAGTTAAGCCCTGGTACACCTGCTTAGGCCCTGAAAAAACTGCCATGGCCATGATAAACCCTCATCAGACCCTGATAAACCCTCCTAAGGCCCTGATAAACCTGCATAGGCTCTGATAAACCCGCCCAGGCCCTGATAAACCAGCCCAGGCCCTGATAAACCCATCCAGGCCCTTATAAACCTGCCCAGGCCCTGATAAACCTCCCCAGGGCCTGGTAAACCAGCCCAGGCCCTGATGAACTTTCTTCAGACCCTGATAAACCCTCCTCAGACCCTGATAAATTCCCCCAGGCCCAGATAAACCCGTCCAAGCCCTGAAAAAAAGTCCTGGCTTTGATAAACCCACCCAGGCCATGATAAACCCACCAAGGCCCTGATAAACCCACCCATGTCCTGATAAACCTGCATAGGCCCTGATAAACCTGCCCAAGCCCTGATAAACCTGCCCAGGCCCTGATAAACCCACCAAGGCACTGATAAACCCTCCTCAGACCCTGATAAACCCACACAGGCCCTGATAAACCCGCCCAGACCCTGATAAACCTGCCCAAGCCCTGATAAACCCGCCCATTCTCTGATAAACCCGCCTAAGCACTGACAAACCCACCCTGGCCCTGATAAATCCGCCTAAGCCCTGGTAAACCAGCCTAGGCCCTGAAAAACCTGCCCAGGCCATGATAAACCCTCCTCAGACCCTAATAAACCCTCCTCTGCCCTGATAAACCCACACAGATGCTGATAAACCTGGACAGGCAAGGATAAACATGCCCAAGAACTGATAAACCCACCCAGGCCCTGATAAACCGCCCAAGCACTGATAAACCCGCCCAGGCCCTGATAAACCCGCCTAAGCCCTGGTAAACCCACCTAGGCCCTGAAAAACCTGCCATGGCCATGATAAACCCTCGTCAGACCCTGATAAACCCTCCTAAGGCCCTGATAAACCTGCCCAAGGTCTGATAAACCTGCCAAGGCTCTGATAAACCTATCCAGGCCCTTATAAACCAGCCCAGGCCCTGATAAACCTCCCCAGGGCCTGGTAAACCAGCCCATTCCCTGATAAACTTTCTTCAGACCCTGATAAACCCTCCTCAGACCCTGATAAATTCCCCCAGCCCCAGATAAACCCGTCCAAGCCCTGAAAAAAATGCCCAGGCTTTGATAAACCTGCCCAGGCCATGATAAACCCACCAAGGCCCTGATAAACCCCCTAAACCCGCCCAGTTCTCGATAAACCCATCGAGGCCCTGACAAACCCGCTCTAAAACCGCCCAGGCCCTTACAAACCCGCCCAGGCTTCGATAAACCCGCCCAGGCACCGATAACCCTGCCCAGGCCCTGATGAACCCGCCAAAGCCTTGGTAAACCTGCCCAAGCCCAGATAAACCCGCCCAAGCAATGATAAACCCGCAATAAACCGGCTTAGGGCTCGATAAACCCGCCCAGTCCCTGATAAACCCTCCAAGGCCCTGATAAACCCATTCAGGCCCTGATAAACCCACCCAGGCCCTGAAAACCCCACCCTAAACCAGCCCAGGCCTTGATAAACCCATTGAGGCCCTGGTAAACCAGCCATAAACCATCCCAGGTTCTGATAAACCCGCCCAGGCTCGGATAAACCCGCCCAGGCCCTGATAAACTCGACCAAGCCCTGATAAACCCACCCTAAACCCGCCCAGGCACTGATAAAAATGCCCAGGCTCTGATAAACCCACTCAGGCACTGATAAACCCGACCAAGCCCTGATAAACCCGACTAGGCCCTGATAAACCCACCCAGGCCTTGAGAAACCCGCCCAGGAAATGATAAACACCGCCCAAAACTCGCCCAGGCGCCGATAAACCCGCCCAAGCCCCCATAAATCCTGCCAGGCCCGGATAAACCCGCCCAGGCAATGATTAACCCGCCCAAGACCTGATGAACCCGCCAAGGACCTGATAAACCCGCCCTAAACCCACCCAGGCCCCGATAAACCCGCCCTAGCCCCGATAAATCCGGCCAGGCCCCGATAAACCCGCCCAGGCCCCGATAAACCCGCCCAAGCCCCGATAAACCGGCCCAGGCCTTGATAAACGCGCCCTAAACCCGCCCCAGCCCTGATAAACCTGCCTAGGAAATGATAAACCAGCAGTAAACTCACCCAGGTGCCATAAACCAGCCCAAGCCCTGATAAACCCGCCCAGGTCCTGATAAACCCGTCCAGGCACTGATAAACCCACCCAAGCCCTGATAAACCAGCCCAGGCTCTGATAAACCCGCCCTAAACCCGCATAGGCCCCGATAAACCCGCCCAGGCCCCGATAAACGCGCCCAGGCCTCGATAAACCGGCCCAGGCCCCGATAAATCCGCCCAGGCCCTGATAAACTCGCCCAGGCCTTGATAAACCCGCCCTAAACCACCAAGGCCCTGATAAACCCGCCCAGGCCTTGATAAACCCGCTCTAAACCCGCCCAGGCCCTGATAGACCAGCCCAGGACCTGATAAACCCTCTTCAGACCCGGATAAAACTCCTCAGTCCCTAATAAATACACCCAGACCCTGATAAACCTGCCCAAGCCCAAATAAACCTGCCCAGGCCCTAATAAACCCGCACAGGCCCTGATAAACCCACCCATGCCCTGATAAACCCTCTCAGGCCTGATAAACCCTCTCAGGCCCTGATAAATCTGCCAAAGCCCTGATAAACCTGCCCAGGCCCTGTTAAACCCACCAAGGCTCTGATAAACCCTTCTCAGACCCTGATAAACCTGCCCAGGCCCTGTTAAACCCACCAAGGCTCTGATAAACCCTTCTCAGACCCTGATAAACCCACCCAGGCCCTGGTAAACCCGCCGAGGCCCTAATAAAACTGCAAAGCCCTGATAAACCTGCCCAGGCCTTGATAAACCCGCCCAGGCCCTGATATACCCACCCAAGCTCTAGTAATCCCACCCATTCCCTGATAAACAAGCCCAGGCCATGATAAACCCTTCACAGACCCTGATTAACCCTCCTGAGGCCCTGATAAACCCACTAAGGCCCTGATAATCTCGCCCAGGCCCTGATAAACCTGAACAGGCCCTGATAAACCAGCCCAGGCCCTGATAAACCCATGCAGGCACTGATAAACCTGCCCAGGCCCTGATAATCCTGCCCAGGTCCTGATAAACCAGCCCAGGCCCTGACAAACCCTCTTAGGACCCTGATAAACCCTCCTCAGACCCTGATAAATCCCCTCAGGCCCTGATAAACCGGTCCAAGCCCTGATAAGCCCGCCCAGGCCCTGATAAACCCACCAAGGCCCTGATTAACCCACCCAGGCACTGCTAAACCCTCCCAGGCCCTGATAACCCTGCAATTAACCCGCCCAGGCCACAATAAACCCGCCAAGGCCATGGTAAACCCACCATAAACCCGCCCAGGTTCTGATAAACCCGCCTAGGCTCGGATAAACCGGCCCAGGCCCTGATAAACTCGCCCAAGCCCTGATAAATCCGCCCTAAACCTGCCTAGGCACTGATAAACCCTCCCATGCTCTGTTAAACCCACTCAGGCATTGATAAACCTGCCCAGGCCTTGTAAACCAGACCAGGCCCTGATAAACCAGCCCAGGCCTTGAGAAACCCTCCCGGGAAATGATAAACTCGTCCTAAACTCGCCCAGGCGCTGATAAACCCACCCAACTCAGATAAACCCGCCTAGGCCCGGATAAACCCGCCTAGCCCCGGATAAACCCGCCCAGGCCCGGATAAACCCTCCCAGGCCCGGATAAACCCGCCCAAGCGCTGATGAACCTGTCTGATAAACCCGCCCTAAAACCGCCAAGGCCCCGATAAACCTGCCCAGGCCCCGATAAACCCGCCCAGGCCGTGATAAACTCGTCCAGGCCTTGATAAACGCACCATAAACCCGCCCCGGCCCTGAAAAACCCGCCTCGGCCCTGATAAACCCGCCCTAAACCCGCCCAGGCGCCGATAAACCAGCCCAAGCCCCGATAAACCTGCCTAGGCCCCGATAAACCCGTCCAGGCACTGATAAACCCACCCAAGCCTCGATAAACAAGCCCAGGCCCTGATAAAACTGCCCTAAACCCACCTAGGCACCAATAAACCCGCCCAGGCCCCGATAAACCCGCCCATGCACCGATAAACCCACCCAATCCTTGATAAACCCACCCTAAACCAGCCCAGGGCCTAATAAACCCACCCAGGCCTTGATAAACCCACCCTAAACCCTCCCAGGCCCTGATAAACCAGCCCAGGACCTGTTAAACCCTCTTCAGACCCTGATAAAAACTCCTCAGTCCCTAATAATTACACCCATACCCTGATAAACCTGTCCAAGCCCAAATAAACTTGCCCAGGCCCTGATAAACCCACCCAGGCATTGATAAACCCGCCCATGCCCTGATAAAACCTCCCATGCCTTGATAAACCCTATAAAGCCTTGATAAACCTGCCAAAGCCCTGATAAACCTGCAAAGGCCCTGATAAACCCACAGAGGCCCTGATAAACCCTCCTCAGACCCTGATAAACCTGCCCAGGCCCTGATAAACCCACCCAGGCCCTGATAAAACTGCAAAGCCCTGATAAACCCGCCCAGTCCCTGATAAACCCGACCAGGTAATGATAAACCCACCCAAGTCCTGGTAATCCCACCCATTCCCTGAAAAAATATCCCAGGCCATGATAAACCCTTCACAGATCCTGATAAACCCTCCTGAGGGCCTGATAATCACACTAAGGCGCCGAGGTCCTGATAAACCAGCCCAGGCCCTGAGAAACCCGCCCAGGCCCTGATAAAACAGCAAAGTCCTGAAAAACCCACCCAGGCCCTGATAAACACGCCCAATTCCTGATAATCCTACCCATTCCCTGATAAACAAGCCCAGGCCATGATAAACCCTTCACAGACCCTGATAAACCCTCCTGAGGCCCTGATAAACCCAGTAAGGCACACAGGTCCTGATAAAAAGTCCCGGGCCCTGACAAACCCTCTTAGGACACTGATAAACCGTACTCAGACTCTGATAAATCCCCCAGGCCCTGATAAACCCGCCCAAGCCCTGATAAGCCCACCCAGGCCCTGATAAACCCACCAAGGCCCTGATAACTCATCCATGAACTGATAAACCTTCCCAGACCCTTATAAACCTGCCTAGGCCCTGATAAACTCTCCTCAGACCATGATAAACCCTCCTCAGACCCTGATAAACCTGCCCTGGCCCTGATAAACCCGCCCAGGCCTTGATAAACCCGCATAGGCTCTGATAAACCCGCCGAGAGTTGATAAACACGGCTAGGCACTGATAAACCCGTTCAGGCCCTGATAAATCCTCCTCAGACCCTGATAAACCATCCTCAGTCCTTGATAAATCCATCCAGGCCCTGATAAACCCTTCTCAGACCCTGATAAACACGCCCAGGCCCTGATAAACCAGCCCATGTCCTGATAAACCAGCATAGGCCCTGATAAACCCGCCCAAGCACTGATAAACCCACAAAGGCCCTGATAAACCCATCAAGGCACTGATAAACTCTCCTTAGACCCTGATAAACCTGCACAGGCCTTGATAAACCTGCCCAGACCCTGAAAAACCTGCCCAAGCCCTGATAACCTCGCCCAGGCCCTGATAAACCCGCCAAGGCCCTTATTAACCCACCCAGGCCCTGATAAACCCTCCCAGGCCCTGATAATCCTGCCTAGGCCCTGATAAATTCTCCTCAGACCCTGATAAACCCTCCTCAGACCCTGATAAACCCGCCCAGGCCCTGATAAACCCGCTCCGGCTCTGATATACCCGCCCAGGCATTGATAAACATGGCCAGTCCCTGATAAACCCATCCAGGCCCTGATAAATCTTCCTCAGACCCTGATAAACCCTCCTAAGACCCTGATAAATCCGCCCAGGCCCTGATAAACCCTCCACAGACCCTGATAAATCCGCCCAGGCCCTGATAAACCCGCATAGGCCCTGATAATCCCACCCAAGCCATGATAAACCCGCCCAGGCCCTGATAAACCCGCCAAGGCACTGATAAACCCTCCTCAGACCCTGATAAACATGCACAGGCCCTGATAAATCCACCCAGACCCTGATAACCCTGCCCAAGCTCTAATAAACCCGCCATTGCCCTGATAAATCTGCCCAAGCCCTGATAAGCCCGCCCAGGACCTGATAAACCCGCCAAGGCCCTGATTAACCCACCCAGGCCCTGATAAACCCTCCCAGGCCCTGATAATCCTGCCTAGGCTCTGATAAACTCTCCTCAAACCCTGATAAACCTTCCTCAGACCCTGATAAACCAGCCCAGGCCCTGATAAACATGCCCAAGCCCTGATAATCCCGCCCAGGCCCTGATAAACCGGCACAGGCTCTGATAAACCCGACCAGGCTTTGATAAACACGGCCAGGCCCTGATAAACCCATCCAGGCCCTGATAAATCTTCCTCAGACCCTGATAAACCCTCCTCAGACCCTGATAAATCCGCCCAGGCCCTGATAAACCCTCTTCAGACCCTGATAAACCCTCCCAGGCCCTGATAAACTCGCCCATGTCCTGATAAACCCGCATAGGCCCTGATAAACTCGCCCATGCCCTGATAAACCCACCCAAGCCCTGGTAAACCCACCTATTCCCTGATAAACAAGCCCAGACCATGGTTCCTTCCTGAGGCCCTGATAAACCCACTTAGTCCCTGATAAACCCACCCAGACCCTGATAAACCTGCCCAGGCCCTGATAAACCCACACAGTCACTGATATACCTGCACAGGCACTGATAATCCCGCCCAGGTCCTGATAAACCAGCCTAGGCCCAGAAAAACCCTCTTAGGTCCCTGATGAACCTTCCTCAGACATTGATAAACTCTCCTCAGATCCTGATAAATCCACTCAGGCCCTGATAAACCCTCCTCAGACCCTAACAAACCTACCCAGGCCCTGCTAAAAACTCCAAGGCCCTGATAATTCTACCTAGGCCCTGATAATCTCTCCTAATACCCTGATAAACCCTCCTCAAACCCTGATAAACCCGCCCAGGCCCTGATAAATCCGCCCATGTCCTGATAACCCGCATAGGCCCTGATAAACCCGCCAAAGCCCTGATAAACCTGCCCAGGCCCTGATAAAACCTCCAAAGTCCTGGTAAACCCAGCTACACCCTGAAAAACCTGCCATGGCCATGATAAACCCTCATCAGACCCTGATAAACCCTCCTAAGGCCCTGATAAACCTGTGTAGGCCCTGATAAACCCGCCCAGGCCATGATAAATCAGGCCAGGCCATGATAAACTGACCCAGGCCCTTATAAACCCTCCCAGGCCCTGATAAACCTGCTCAGGGCCTGATAAACCAGCCCAGGCTTTGATAAACCATCTTCAGACTCTGATAAACCTTCCTCAGACTCTGATAAATCGTTTGAGGCCCAGATAAACCCATTCAGGCCCTGAAAAACATGCCCAGGCCTTGAAAAACCTGCCCAGGCCATGATAAACCCGCCAAGGCCCTGATAAACCCGCCCATGTTCTGATAAAGCAGCATAGGCCCTGATAAACCCGCCCAAGGTCTAGTAAAACCTGCCCAGGCCCTGATAAACCCACAGAGTCACTGATAAACCTGCCTAGGCCCTGAAAAACCCTCCTTGATAAACCCAATAAACTCCAGGCCTGATAAACCCTTGCCCTGATAAACCCACCCAAGCCCTGATGAACCCACCTAAGGCCCTGATAAACCTGCCCAAGCCCTATAACCCACCCATTCTCTGATAAACCCTGATAAACCCGCCCAGGCCCTGATAAACCCACACAGGATTTGATAAACCTTCATCAGACATTGAAAAACGCTCCTCAGACTCTGATAAATCCATCCAAGCCCTGATAAACCCTCCTCAAACCTTGATAAACCCACCCAGGCCCTGATAAACCAGCCCATGTCCTAATAAACCTGCATAGGCCCTGATAAAAACCCGTCCAAGCCCTGATAAACCCACCCAGGCCCTGATAAACCCTCCTAAGCCCTGGTAAACCCACCTAGGCCCTGAAAAACCTGCCATGGCCATGATAAACCCTCATCAGACCCAGATAAACATCCCTAAGGCCCCAATAAACCAGCATAGGCCCTGAAAAACCTGCCCAGGCCCTGATAAACTACCCCAGGCCCTGATAAACCCACCCAGGCCCTTATAAACCCACCCAGGCCCTGATAAACCTGCCCAGGGCCTGGTAAACCAGCCCAGGCCCTGATAAACTTTCTTCAGACCCTGATAAACCCTCCTCAGACCCTGATAAATTCCCCCAGGCCCAGATAAACCCGTCCAAGCCCTGAAAAAAAGTCCTGGCTTTGATAAACCCGCCCAGGCCATGATAAACCCACCAAGGCCCTGATAAACCCGCCCATGTCCTGATAAACCTGCATAGGCCCTGATAAACCGGCCCAAGCCCTGATAAACCTGCCCAGGGCCTGATACACCCGCCAAGGCACTGATAAACCCTCCTTAGACCCTGATAAACCCACACAGGCCCTGATAAACCCGCCCAGACCCTGATAAACCTGTCCAAGCCCTGATAAACCCGCCCATTCTCTGATAAACCTGCCTAAGCACTGACAAACCCGCCCTGGCCCTGATAAATCCGCCTAAGCCCTGGTAAACCAGCCTAGGCCCTGAAAAACCTGCCCAGGCCATGATAAACCCTTCTCAGACCCTAATAAATCCTCCTCCGGCCCTGATAAACCCACACAGGCGCTGATAAACCTGGACAGGCAAGGATAAACATGCCCAAGAACTGATAAACCCACCCAAGCCCATATAAAAATGCCCAAGCACTGATAAACCCACCTAGGTCCTGATAAACCTGCCTAGGTCCTGATAAACCTGCCTAAGCCATGGTAAACCCACTTAAGCCCTGAAAAACCTGCCATGGCCATGATAAACCATCGTCAGACCCTGATAAACCCTCCTAAAGCCCAGGTAAACCTGGATAGGCTCTGATAAACCTGCAAAGGCCCTGATAAACCTCTACAGGAATGGTAAACCAGCCCATTCCCTGATAAACTTTCTTCAGACCCTGATAAACCCTCCTCAGACCCTGATAAATTCCCACAGGCCCAGATAAACCCACCCAAGCCCTGAAAAACACACCCAGCCTTTGATAAACCATCCCAAGACATGATAAACCCACCAAGGCCCTGATAAACCTGCCCTAAACCAGCCCAGTTCCTGATAAACCCATCAAGGGCCTGACAAACCCACCCTAAAACTACCCAGGCCCTTACAAAGCCACCCAGGCCCTGATAAACCCGCCCACGCACCAATAACCCTGCCCAGGCCCTGATGAACCCGCCAAAGCCTTGGTAAACCTGCCCAAGCCCAGATAAACCAGCCCAAGCAATGATAAATGCGCAATAAACCGGGTTAGGGGTCGATAAACCCGCCCAGTCCCTGATAAACCCTCCAAGGCCCTGATAAACCCATTCAGGCCCTGATAAACCCACCCAGGCCCTGAAAACCCCACCCTAAACCAGCCCAGGCCTTGATAAACCCATTGAGGCCCTGGTAAACCAGCCATAAACCATCCCAGGTTCTGATAAACCCGCCCAGGCTCGGATAAACCCGCCCAGGCCCTGATAAACTCGACCAAGCCCTGATAAACCCACCCTAAACCCGCCCAGGCACTGATAAAAATGCCCAGGCTCTGATAAACCCACTCAGGCACTGATAAACCCGACCAAGCCCTGATAAACCCGACTAGGCCCTGATAAACCCACCCAGGCCTTGAGAAACCCGCCCAGGAAATGATAAACACTGCCCAAAACTCGCCCAGGCGCCGATAAACCCGCCCAAGCCCCCATAAATCCTGCCAGGCCTGGATAAACCCGCCCAGGTCCTGATAAACCCACCCAGGCAATGATTAAAACGCCCAAAACCTGATGAACCCGCCAAGGACCTGATAAACCCGCACTAAACCCACCCACGCCCCGATAAACCTGCCCTAGCCCCGATAAATCCGGCCAGGCCCCGATAAACCCGCCCAGGCCCCGATAAACCCGCCCAAGCCCCAATAAATCGGCCCAGGCCTTGATAAACGCGCCCTAAACCCGCCCCAGCCCTCATAAACCCGCCTAGGAAATGATAAACCAGCAGTAAACTCACCCAGGTGCCATAAACCAGCCCAAGCCCTGATAAACCTGCCCAGGTCCTGATAAACCCGTCCAAATACTGATAAACCCACCCAAGCCCTGATAAACCAGCCCAGGCTCTGATAAACCTACCCTAAACCCGCATAGGCCCCGATAAACCCGCCCAGGCCCCGATAAACGCGCCCAGGCTTCGATAAACCGGCCCAGGCCCCGATAAATCCGCCCAGGCCCTGATAAACTCGCCCAGGCCTTGATAAACCCACCCTAAACCACCAAGGCCCTGATAAACCCGCCCAGGCCTTGATAAACCCGCTCTAAACCCGCCCAGGCCCTGATAGACCAGCCCAGGACCTGATAAACCCTCTTCAGACCCGGATAAAACTCCTCAGTCCCTAATAAATACACCCAGACCCTGATAAACCTGCCCAAGCCCAAATAAACCTGCCCAGGCCCTAATAAACCCGCACAGGCCCTGATAAACCCGCCCATGCCCTGATAAACCCTCTCAGGCCCTGATAAACCCTCTCAGGCCCTGATAAATCCGCCAAAGCCCTGATAAACCTGCCCAGGCCCTGTTAAACCCACCAAGGCTCTGATAAACCCTTCTCAGACCCTGATAAACCCGCCCAGGCCCTGGTAAACCCGCCCAGGCCCTAATAAAACTGCAAAGCCCTGATAAACCTGCCCAGGCCTTGATAAACCCGCCCAGGCCCTGATAAACCCACCCAAGCTCTAGTAATCCCACCCATTCCCTGATAAACAAGCCCAGGCCATGATAAACCCTTCACAGACCCTGATTAACCCTCCTGAGGCCCTGATAAACCCACTAAGGCCCTGATAATCTCGCCCAGGCCCTGATAAACCTGAACAGGCCCTGATAAACCAGCCCAGGCCCTGATAAACCCATGCAGGCACTGATAAACCTGCCCAGGCCCTGATAATCCTGCCCAGGTCCTGATAAACCAGCCCAGGCCCTGACAAACCCTCTTAGGGCCCTGATAAACCCTCCTGAGACCCTGATAAATCTCCCCAGGCCCCGAAAAACCGGTCCAAGCCCTGATAAGCCCGCCCAGGCCCTGATAAACCCACCAAGGCCCTGATTAACCCACCCAGGCACTGCTAAACCCTCCCAGGCCCTGATAACCCTACCCTGAACCCACCCATGCCTCAATAAACCCGCCAAGGCCCTGGTAAACCCACCATAAACCAGCCCAGGTTCTGATAAACCCACCTAGGCTCGGATAAACCGGCCCAGGCCCTGATAAACTCGCCCAAGCCCTGATAAATCCGCCCTAAACCTGCCCAGGCACTGATAAACCCTCCCATGCTCTGATAAACCCACTCAGGCACTGATAAACCTGCCCAGGCCTTGTAAACCAGACCAGGCCCTGATAAACCAGCCCAGGCCTTGAGAAACCCTCCCGGGAAATGATAAACTCGCCCTAAACTCGCCCAGGCGCTGATAAACCCACCCAAGCCCCGATAAACCCGCCCAGGCCCGGATAAACCCGCCCAGGCCCGGATAAACCCGCCCAAGCCCTGATGAACCTGCCTGGGCCCTGATAAACCCGCCCTAAAACCGCCAAGGCCCCGATAAACCTGCCCAGGCCCCGATAAACCCGCCCAGGCCGTGATAAACTCGTCCAGGCCTTGATAAACGCACCATAAACCCGCCCCGGCCCTGAAAAACCCGCCTCGGCCCTGATAAACCCACCCTAAACCCGCCCAGGCGCCGATAAACCAGCCCAAGCCCCGATAAACCTGCCTAGGCCCCGATAAACCCGTCCAGGCACTGATAAACCCACCCAAGCCTCGATAAACAAGCCCAGGCCCTGATAAAACCGCCCTAAACCCGCCTAGGCGCCAATAAACCCGCCCAGGCCCCGATAAACCCGCCCATGCACCGATAAACCCACCCAATCCTTGATAAACCCACCCTAAACCAGCCCAGGGCCTAATAAACCAACCCAGGCCTTGATAAACCCACCCTAAACCCTCCCAGGCCCTGATAAACCAGCCCAGGACCTGTTAAACCCTCTTCAGACCCTGATAAAAACTCCTCAGTCCCTAATAATTACACCCATACCCTGATAAACCTGTCCAAGCCCAAATAAACTTGCCCAGGCCCTGATAAACCCACCCAGGCATTGATAAACCCGCCCATGCCCTGATAAAACCTCCCATGCCTTGATAAACCCTATAAAGCCTTGATAAACCTGCCAAAGCCCTGATAAACCTGCAAAGGCCCTGATAAACCCACAGAGGCCCTGATAAACCCTCCTCAGACCCTGATAAACCTGCCCAGGCCCTGATAAACCCACCCAGGCCCTGATAAAACTGCAAAACCCTGATAAACCCGCCTACTCCCTGATAAACCCGACCAGGCCCTGATAAACCCACCCAAGTCCTGGTAATCCCACTCATTCCCTGAAAAAATATCCCAGGCCATGATAAACCCTTCACAGATCATGATAAACCCTCCTGAGGGCCTGATAATCACACTAAGGCGCCGAGGTCCTGATAAACCAGCCCAGGCCCTGAGAAACCCGCCCAGGCCCTGATAAAATAGCAAAGTCCTGAAAAACCCGACCAGGCCTTGATAAACACGCCCAACTCCTGATAATCCTACCCATTCCCTGATAAACAAGCCCAGGCCCTGATAATCCCTTCACAGACCCTGATAAACCCTCCTGAGGCCCTGATAAACCCACTAAGGCACCCAGGTCCTGATAAAAAAGCCCAGGCCCTGACAAACCCTCTTAGGACCCTGATAAACCCTACTCAGACCCTGATAAATCCCCCCAGGCCCTGATAAACCCGCCCAAGCCCTGATAAGCCCACCCAGGCCCTGATAAACCCACCAAGGCCCTGATAACTCACCCATGAACTGATAAACCCTCCCAGACCCTTATAAACCTGCCTAGGCCCTGATAAACTCTCCTCAGACCATGATAAACCCTCCTCAGACCCTGATAAACCCGCCCTGGCCATGATAAACCTGCCCAGGCCCTGATAAACCCGCCCAGGCCTTGATAAACCCGCATAGGCTCTGATAAACCCGCCGAGAGTTGATAAACACGGCTAGGCACTGATAAACCCATTCAGGCCCTGATAAATCCTCCTCAGACCCTGATAAACCATCCTCAGTCCTTGATAAATCCGTCCAGGCCCTGATAAACCCTTCTCAGACCCTGATAAACATGCCCAGGCCCTGATAAACCAGCCCATGTCCTGATAAACCAGCATAGGCCCTGATAAACCCGCCCAAGCGCTGATAAACCCACAAAGGCCCTGATAAACCCATCAAGGCACTGATAAACTCTCCTTAGACCCTGATAAACCTGCACAGGCCTTGATAAACCCACCCAGACCCTGAAAAACCTGCCCAAGCCCTGATAAACCGGCCATGACCCTGATAAACCCGCCCAAGCCCTGATAACCTCGCCCAGGCCCTGATAAACCCACCAAGGCCCTTATTAACCCACCCAGGCCCTGATAAACCCTCCCAGGCCCTGATAATCCTGCCTAGGCCCTGATAAATTCTCCTCAGACCCTGATAAACCCTCCTCAGACCCTGATAAACCCGCCAAGGCCCTGATAAACCTGCTCCGGCTCTGCTATACCCGCCCAGGCATTGATAAACATGGCCAGTCCTTGATAAACCCATTCAGTCCCTGATAAATCTTCCTCAGACCCTGATAAACCCTCCTAAGACCCTGGTAAATCAGCCCAGGCCCTGATAAACCCTCCACAGACCCTGATAAATCCACCCAGGCCCTGATAAACCCGCATAGGCCCTGATAATCCCGCCCAAGACCATGATAAACCCGCCCAGGCCCTGATAAACCCGCCAAGGCACTGATTTACCCTTCTCAGACCCTGATAAACATGCACAAGCCCTGATAAATCCACCCAGACCCTGATAACCCTGCCCAAGCTCTAATAAACCCGTCATTGCCCTGATAAATCTGCCCAAGCCCTGATAAGCCTGCCCAGGACCTGATAAACCCGCCAAGGCCCTGATTAACCCACCCAGGCCCTGATAAACCCTCCCAGGCCCTGATAATCCTGCCTAGGCTCTGATAAACTCTCCTCAAACCCTGATAAACCTTCCTCAGACCCTGATAAACCAGCCCAGGCCCTGATAAACATGCCCAAGCCCTGATAATCCCGCCCAGGCCCTGATAAACCGGCACAGGCTCTGATAAACCTGACCAGGTTTTGATAAACACGGCCAGGCCCTGATAAACCCATCCAGGCCCTGATAAATCTTCCTCAGACCCTGATAAACCCTCCTCAGACCCTGATAAATCCGCCCAGGCCCTGATAAACCCTCTTCAGACCCTGATAAACCCTCCCAGGCCCTGATAAACTCGCCCATGTCCTGATAAACCCGCATAGGCCCTGATAAACCCGCACATCCCCTGATAAACCCACCCAAGCCCTGGTAAACCCACCTATTCCCTGATAAACAAGCCCAGGCCATGGTTCCTTCCTGAGGCCCTGATAAATCCACTAAGTCCCTGATAAACCAGCCCAGGCCCTGATAAACTCACACAGTCACTGATAAACCTGCACAGGCACTGATAAACCCTCCCAGGTCCCGATAAACCAGCCCAAACCCTGAAAAACCCTATTAGGTCCCGGATGAACCTTCCTCAGACCCTGATAAACTCTCCTCAGATCCTGATAAATCCACCCAGGCCCTGATAAACCCTCCTCAGACCCTAACAAACCTACTCAGGCCCTCCTAAAAACTCCAAGGCCCTGATAATTCTACCTAGGCCCTAATAAACTCCCTTAATACCCTGATAAACCCTCCTCAGACCCGGATAAACCAACCCAGGCCCTGATAAACCAGCAAAGGCTCTGATAAATCTTCCTCAGACCCTGAAAAACGCTCCTCAGACCCTGATAAATCCACCCAGGCCCTGATAAACCCTCCTCAAACCCTGATAAAACTTCCCAGGGCCTGATAAACCCACCCCTGTCCTAATAAACCTGCATAGGCCCTGATAAAAACCTGCCATAGCCCTGATAAACCCACCTAGGTAATGATAAACCCGCCTAAGCCCTGGTAAACCTGCCTAGGCTCTGAAAAACCTGCCATGGTTATGATAAACCCTCATCAGACCCTGATAAACCCTCCCAAATCCTTGATAAACCTACATATGCTCTGATAAACCCGCCTAGGCCCTGATAAACCTCCCAAGGGCCTAGTAAACCAGCCCAGGCCCTGATGAACTTTCTTCAGACCCTGATAAACCCTCCTCAGACCCTGATAAATTCCCCCAGGCCCAGATAAACCAGTCCAAGCCCTGAAAAAAAGTTCTGGCTTTGATAAACCCGGCCAGGCCATGATAAACCCACCCAGCACCTGATACACCCACCAAGGAACTGATAAACCCTCCTTAGACCCTGATAAACCCACACAGGCCCTGATAAACCCGCCCAGACCCTGATAAACCTGCCCATTCTCTGATAAACCCCCCTAAGCACTGACAAACGCACCCAGGCCCTGATATATCCGCCTAAGCCCTGGTAAACCAGCCTAGGCCCTGAAAAACCTGCCCATTCCATGATAAACCCTTCTTACACCCTAATAAATCCTCCTCCGGCCCTGATAAACCCGCACACACGCTGATAAACATGGACAGGCAAGGATAACCTTGCCGAAGAACTGATAAACTCGCCCAAGCCCTTATAAAAATGCCCAAGCACTGATAAACCTACCTAGGTCCTGATAAACCCGCCTAAGCCCTGGTAAACCCGCCTAGGCCCTGAAAAACCTGCCATGGCCATGATAAACCCTCGTCAGACCCTGATAAACCCTCCTAAAGCCCTGATAAACCTGCATAGGCTCTGATAAACCCACCCAGGCCCTGATAAACCCATCCAGGCCCTTATAAACCCACCCATGCCCTGATAAACCTCCCCAGGGCCTGGTAAACCAGCCCATTCCCTGATAAACTTTCTTCAGACCCTGATAAACCCTCCTCAGACCCTGATAAATTCCCCCAGCCCCAGATAAACCCGTCCAAGCCCTGAAAAAACGCCCAGGCTTTGATAAACCTGCCCAGGCCATGATAAACCCACCAAGGCCCTGATAAACCCGCCCTAAACCCGCCCAGTTCTCGATAAACCCATCGAGGCCCTGACAAACCCGCTCTAAAACCGCCCAGGCCCTTACAAACCCGCCCAGGCTTCGATAAACCCGCCCAGGCACCGATAACCCTGCCCAGGCCCTGATGAACCCGCCAAAGCCTTGGTAAACCTGCCCAAGCCCAGATAAACCCGCCCAAGCAATGATAAACCCGCAATAAACCGGCTTAGGGCTCGATAAACCCGCCCAGTCCCTGATAAACCCTCCAAGGCCCTGATAAACCCATTCAGGCCCTGATAAACCCACCCAGGCCCTGAAAACCCCACCCTAAACCAGCCCAGGCCTTGATAAACCCGTTGAGGCCCTGGTAAACCAGCCATAAACCATCCCAGGTTCTGATAAACCCGCCCAGGCTCGGATAAACCCGCCCAGGCCCTGATAAACTCGACCAAGCCCTGATAAACCCACCCTAAACACACCCAGGCACTGATAAAAACTCCCAGGCTCTGATAAACCCACTCAGGCACTGATAAACCCGACCAAGCCCTGATAAACCCGACTAGGCCCTGATAAACCCACCCAGGCCTTGAGAAACCCGCCCAGGAAATGATAAACACCGCCCAAAACTCGCCCAGGCGCCGATAAACCCGCCCAAGCCCCCATAAATCCTGCCAGGCCCGGATAAACCCGCCCAGGCCCGGATAAACCCGCCCAGGCAATGATTAACCCGCCCAAGACCTGATGAACCCGCCAAGGACCTGATAAACCCGCCCTAAACCCACCCAGGCCCTGATAAACCCGCCCTAGCCCCGATAAATCCGGCCAGGCCCCGATAAACCCGCCCAAGCCCCGATAAACTGGCCCAGGCCTTGATAAATGCGCCCTAAACCCGCCACAGCACTGATAAACCTGCCTAGGAAATGATAAACCAGCAGTAAACTCACCCAGGCACCATAAACCAGCCCAAGCCCTGATAAACCTGCCCAGGTCCTGATAAACCCGTCCAGGAACTGATAAACCCACCCAAGCCATGATAAACCAGCCCAGGCTCTGATAAACCCGCCCTAAACCCGCATAGGCCCCGATAAACCCGCCCAGGCCCCGATAAACGCGCCCAGGCCTCGATAAACCGGCCCAGGCCCCGATAAATCCGCCCAGGCCCTGATAAACTCGCCCAGGCATTGATAAACCCACCCTAAACCACCAAGGCCCTGATAAACCTGCCCAGGCCTTGATAAACCCGCTCTGAACCCGCCCAGGCCCTGATAGAGCAGCCCAGGACCTGATAAACCCTCTTCAGACCCGGATAAAACTCCTCAGTCCCTAATAAATACACCCAGACCCTGATAAACCTGCCCAAGCCCAAATAAACCTGCCCAGGCCCTAATAAACCCGCACAGGCCCTGATAAACCCGCCCATGCCCTGATAAACCCTCTCAGGCCTGATAAACCCTCTCAGGCCCTGATAAATCCGCCAAAGCCCTGATAAACCTGCCCAGGCCCTGTTAAACCCACCAAGGCTCTGATAAACCCTTCTCAGACCCTGATAAACCCGCCCAGGCCCTGGTAAACCCGCCCAGGCCCTAATAAAACTGCAAAGCCCTGATAAACCTGCCCAGGCCTTGATAAACCCGCCCAGGCCCTGATAAACCCACCCAAGCTCTAGTAATCCCACCCATTCCCTGATAAACAAGCCCAGGCCATGATAAACCCTTCACAGACCCTGATTAACCCTCCTGAGGCCCTGATAAACCCACTAAGGCCCTGATAATCTCGCCAATCACTGATAAACCTGAAGAGGCCTTGATAAACCAGCCCAGGCCCTGATAAACCCATATAGCCACTGATAAACTTGAACAGGCCTTGATAAACCAGCCCAGGCCCTGATAAACCCATGTAGCCACTGATAAACCTGCCCAGGCCTGATAATCCTGCCCAGGTCCTGATAAACCAGCCCAGGCCCTGACAAACCCTCTTAGGGCCCTGATAAACCCTCCTGAGACCCTGATAAATCTCCCCAGGCCCCGAAAAACCGGTCCAAGCCCTGATAAGCCCGCCCAGGCCCTGATAAACCCACCAAGGCCCTGATTAACCCACCCAGGCACTGCTAAACCCTCCCAGGCCCTGATAACCCCGCCCTAAACCCGCCCAGGCCTCAATAAACCCGCCAAGGCCCTGGTAAACCCGCCATAAACCCGCCCAGGTTCTGATAAACCCGCCTAGGCTCGGATAAACCGGCCCAGGCCCTGATAAACTCGCCCAAGCCCTGATAAATCCGCCCTAAACCTGCCCAGGCACTGATAAACCCTCCCATGCTCTGATAAACCCACTCAGGCACTGATAAACCTGCCCAGGCCTTGTAAACCAGACCAGGCCCTGATAAACCAGCCCAGGCCTTGAGAAACCCTCCCGGGAAATGATAAACTCGCCCTAAACTCGCCCAGGCGCTGATAAACCCACCCAAGCCCCGATAAACCCGCCCAGGCCCGGATAAACCCGCCCAGGCCCGGATAAACCCGCCCAAGCCCTGATGAACCTGCCTGGGCCCTGATAAACCCGCCCTAAAACCGCCAAGGCCCCGATAAACCTGCCCAGGCCCCGATAAACCCGCCCAGGCCGTGATAAACTCGTCCAGGCCTTGATAAACGCACCATAAACCCGCCCCGGCCCTGAAAAACCCGCCTCGGCCCTAATAAACCGGCCCTAAACCCGCCCAGGCGCCGATAAACCAGCCAAAGCCCCGATAAACCTGCCTAGGCCCCGATAAACCCGTTCAGGCACTGATAAACCCACCCAAGTCTCGATAAACAAGCCCAGGCCCTGATAACATCGCCCTAAACCCGCCTAGGCGCCAATAAACCAGCCCAGGTCATGATAAACCCGCCCATGCACCGATAAACCCACCCAATCCTTGATAAACCCACCCTAAACCAGCCCAGGGCCTAATAAACCAACCCAGGCCTTGATAAACCCACAATAAACCCTCCCAGGCCCTGATAAACCAGCCCACGACCTGTTAAACCCTCTTCAGACCCTGATAAAAACTCCTCAGTCCCTAATAATTACACCCATACCCTGATAAACCTGTCCAAGCCCAAATAAACTTGCCCAGGCCCTGATAAACCCGCCCATGCCTTGATAAACCCTATAAAACCTTGATAAACCTGCCAAAGCCCTGATAAACCTGCAAAGGCCCTGATAAACCCACAGAGGCCCTGATAAACCCTCCTCAGACCCTGATAAACCTGCCCAGGCCCTGATAAACCCGCCCAGGCCCTGATAAAACTGCAAAGCCCTGATAAACCCGCCTAGTCCCTGATAAACCCGACCAGGCCCTGATAAACCCACCCAAGTCCTGGTAATCCCACCCATTCCCTGAAAAAATATCCCAGGCCATGATAAACCCTTCACAGATCCTGATAAACCCTCCTGAGGGCCTGATAATCACACTAAGGCGCCGAGGTCCTGATAAACCAGCCCAGGCCCTGAGAAACCCGCCCAGGCCCTGATAAAACAGCAAAGTCCTGAAAAACCCGCCCAGGCCCTGATAAACATGCCCAACTCCTGATAATCCTACCCATTCCCTGATAAACAAGCCCAGGCCATGATAAACCCTTCACAGACCCTGATAAACCCTCCTGAGGCCCTGATAAACCCACTAAGGCACCCAGGTCCTGACAAAAAATCCCAGGCCCTGACAAACCCTCTTATGACCCTGATAAACCCTACTCAGACCCTGATAAATATCCCCAGGCCCTGATAAACCCGCCCAAGCCCTGATAAGCCCACCAAATACCTGATAAACCCACCAAGGCCCTGATAACTCACCCATGAACTGATAAACCTTTCCAGACCCTTATAAACCTGCCTAGGCCCTGATAAACTCTCCTCAGACCATGATAAACTCTCCTCAGACCCTGATAAACCCACCTTGGCCATGATAAACCTACCCAGGCCCTGATAAACCCGCCCAGGCCTTGATAAACAAGCATAGGCTCTGATAACCCCGCCGAGAGTTGATAAACACGGCTTGGCACTGATAAACCCGTTCAGGCCCTGATAAATCCTCCTCAGACCCTGATAAACCATCCTCAGTCCTAGATAAATTCGTCCAGGCCCTGATAAACCTTTCTAAGACCCTGATAAACATGCCCAGGCCCTGATAAACCAACCCACGTCCTGATAAACCAGCATAGGCATTGATAAACCCACACAAGCATTGATAAACCCACAAAGGCCCTGATAAACCCATCAAGGCACTGATAAACTCTCCTTAGACCCTGATAAACCTGCACAGGCCTTGATAAACCCACCCAGACCCTGAAAAACCTGCCCAAGCCCTGATAAACCGGCCATGACCCTGATAAACCCGCCCAAGCCCTGATAACCTCGCCCAGGCCCTGATAAACCCACCAAGGCCCTTATTAACCCACCCAGGCCCTGATAAACCCTCCCAGGCCCTGATAATCCTGCCTAGGCCCTGATAAATTCTCCTCAGACCCTGATAAACCCTCCTCAGACCCTGATAAACCCGCCCAGGCCCTGATAAACCCGCTCCGGCTCTGCTATACCCGCCCAGGCATTGATAAACATGGCCAGTCCCTGATAAACCCATCCAGGCCCTGATAAATCTTCCTCAGACCCTGATAAACCCTCCTAAGACCCTGATAAATCCGCCCAGGCCCTGATAAACCCTCCACAGACCCTGATAAATCCGCCCAGGCCCTGATAAACCCGCATAGGCCCTGATAATCCCACCCAAGCCATGATAAACCCACCCAGGCCCTGATAAACCCGCCAAGGCACTGATAAACCCTCCTCAGACCCTGATAAACATGCACAGGCCCTGATAAATCCACCCAGACCCTGATAACCCTGCCCAAGCTCTAATAAACCCGTCATTGCCCTGATAAATCTGCCCAAGCCCTGATAAGCCTGCCCAGGACCTGATAAACCCGCCAAGGCCCTGATTAACCCACCCAGGCCCTGATAAACCCTCCCAGGCCCTGATAATCCTGCCTAGGCTCTGATAAACTCTCCTCAAACCCTGATAAACCTTCCTCAGACCCTGATAAACCAGCCCAGGCCCTGATAAACATGCCCAAGCCCTGATAATCCCGCCCAGGCCCTGATAAACCGGCACAGGCTCTGATAAACCTGACCAGGCTTTGATAAACACGGCCAGGCCCTGATAAACCCGTCCAGGCCCTGATAAATCTTCCTCAGACCCTGATAAACCCTCCTCAGACCCTGATAAATCCGCCCAGGCCCTGATAAACCCTCTTCAGACCCTGATAAACCCTCCCAGGCCCTGATAAACTCGCCCATGTCCTGATAAACCCGCATAGGCCCTGATAAACCCGCACATGCCCTGATAAACCCACCCAAGCCCTGGTAAACCCACCTATTCCCTGATAAACAAGCCCAGGCCATGGTTCCTTCCTGAGGCCCTGATAAACCCGCTAAGTCCCTGATAAACCCACCCAGACCCTGATAAACCTGCCCAGGCCCTGATAAACCAGCCCAGGCCCTGATAAACCCACACAGTCACTGATAAACCTGCACAGGCACTGATAATCCCGCCCAGGTCCTGATAAACCAGCCCAGGCCCTGACAAACCCTCTTAGGTCCCTGATGAACCTTCCTCAGACCCTGATAAACTCTCCTCAGATCCTGATAAATCCACCCAGGCCCTGATAAACCCTCCTCAGACCCTAACAAACCTACCCAGGCCCTCCTAAAAACTCCAAGGCCCTGATAATTCTACCTAGGCCCTGATAAACTCTCCTAATACCCTGATAAACCCTCCTCAGACCCTGATAAACCCAGTCAGGCCCTGATAAACCCACACAGGATCTGATAAATCTTCCTCAGACCCTGAAAAACGCTCCTCAGACCCTGATAAATCCGCCCAGGCCCTGATAAACCCTCCTCAAACCCTGATAAAACTGCCCAGGCCCTGATAAACCCACCCATGTCCTAATAAACCTGCATAGGCCCTGATAAAAACCCGCCAAAGCCCTGATAAACCCACCTAGGTCCTGATAAACCCTCTTAAGCCCTGGTAAACCTGCCTAGGCCCTGAAAAACCTGCCATGGCCATGATAAACCCTCATCAGACCCTGATAAACCCTCCTAAGGCCCTGATAAACCTGCATATGCTCTGATAAACCCGCCTAAGCCCTGATAAACCTCCCCAGGGCCTGGTAAACCAGCCCAGGCCCTGATGAACTTTCTTCAGACCCTGATAAACCCTCCTCAGACCCTGATAAATTCCCCCAGGCCCAGATAAACCCGTCCAAGCCCTGAAAAAAAGTCCTGGCTTTGATAAACCCGCCCAGGCCATGATAAACCCACCAAGGCCCTGATAAACCTGCCCATGTCCTGATAAACCTGCATAGGCCCTGATAAACCGGCCCAAGCCCTGATAAACCTGCCCAGGGCCTGATACACCCACCAAGGCACTGATAAACCCTCCTTAGACCCTGATAAACCCACACAGGCCCTGATAAACCCGCCCAGACCCTGATAAACCTGCCCATTCTCTGATAAACCCACCTAAGCACTGACAAACCCGCCCTGGCCCTGATAAATCCGCCTAAGCCCTGGTAAACCAGCCTAGGCCCTGAAAAACCTGCCCAGGCCATGATAAACCCTTCTCAGACCATAATAAATCCTCCTCTGGCCCTGATAAACCCACACAGGCACTGATAAACCTGGACAGGCAAGGATAAACATGCCCAAGAACTGATAAACCCGCCCAAGCCCTTATAAAAACGTCGAAGCACTGATAAACCCGCCAAGGTCCTGATAAATCCGCCAAAGCCCTGGTAAACCTACCTATGTCCGGAAAAAACTGCCATGGAAATGATAAACCCTCGTCAGACCTTGATAAACCTGCATAGGCCCTGATAAACCTGCATAGGCCCTGATAAACCTGCCCAGGCCCTGATAAACCCGCCCAGGCCTTGATAAACCCACCCATGCCCTTATAAACCCACCCAGGCCCTGATAAACCTGCCCAGGGCTGGCCAGCCCAGGCCCTGATAAACTTTCTTCAG
The DNA here is from genome assembly GCF_032717465.1 of Coenobita brevimanus. Classification (NCBI taxonomy): domain Eukaryota; kingdom Metazoa; phylum Arthropoda; class Malacostraca; order Decapoda; family Coenobitidae; genus Coenobita; species Coenobita brevimanus. The sequence continues at coordinate 8,802,350 of NC_136995.1, forward strand.
ACCCTGATAAACCCTCCTCAGACCCTCATAAATTTCCCCAGGCCCAGATAAACCCGTCCAAGCCCTGAAAAACACGCCCAGCCTTTGATAAACCAACCCAGGCCATGATAAACCCACCAAGGCCCTGATAAATCCGCCCTAAACCCGCTCAGTTCTCGATAAACCCATCGAGGCCCTGACAAAGCCGCTCTAAAACCGCCCAAGCCCTTGCAAACCCGCCCAGGCTTCGATAAACCCGCCCAGGCACCGATAACCCTGCCCAGGCCCTGATGAACCTGCCAAAGCCTTGGTAAACCTGCCCAAGCCCAGATAAACCTGCCCAAGCAATGATAAACCTGCAATAAAAGAGCTTAGGGCTTGATAAACCCGCCCAGTCCTTGATAAACCCTCGAAGGCCCTGATAAACCCGTTCAGGCCTTGATAAACCAACCCAGGCCCTGAAAACCCCACCCTAAACCAGCCCAGGCCTTGATAAACCCGTTGAGGCCCTGGTAAACCAGCCATAAACCATCCCAGGTTCTGATAAACCTGTCCAGGCTCGGATAAACCTGCCCAGGCCGTGATAAACTCGATCAAGCCCTGATAAACCCCCCTCAACCCGCCCATGCACTGATAAAAACTCCAAGGCTCTGATAAACCCACTCAGGCACTGATAAACCCGACCAAGCCCTGATAAACAAGACTTTGCCCTGATAAACCCACCCAGGCCTTGAGAAACCCGAACAGGAAATGATAAACACCGCCCAAAACTCGCCCAGGCACCGATAAACCCGCCCAAGCCCCCATAAATCCTGCCAGGCCCGAATAAACCCGCCCAGGCCCGGATAAACCCCCCCAGGCAATGATAACCCACCCAAGACCTAATGAACCCACCAAGGACCTGATAAACCCGCACTAAACCCACCCACGCCCCGATAAACCTGCCCTAGCCCCGATAAATCCGGCCAGGCCCCGATAAACCCGCCCAGGCCCCGATAAACACGCCCAAGCCCCAATAAATCTGCCCAGGCCTTGATAAACGCGCCCTAAACCCGCCCCAGCCCTCATAAACCCGCCTAGGAAATGATAAACCAGCAGTAAACTCACCCAGATGCCAGAAACCAGCCCAAGCCCTGATAAACCCGCCCAGGTCCTGATAAACCCGTCCAAATACTGATAAACCCACCCAAGCTCTGATAAACCAGCCCAGGCTCTGATAAACCCGCCCTAAACCCGCATAGGCCCCGATAAACCCGCCCAGGCCCCGATAAACGCGCCCAGGCTTCGATAAACAGGCCCAGGCCCCGATAAATCCGCCCAGGCCCTGATAAATTCGCCCAGTCCTTGATAAACCCACCCTAAACCACCAAGGCCCTGATAAACCCACCCAGGCCTTGAAAAACCCGTTCCTGATAAACCCGTCCAGGCCCTGATAGAGCAGCCCAGGACCTGAAAAACCCTCTTCAGACCCGGATAAAACTCCTCAGTCCCTAATAAATACACCCAGACCCTGGTAAACCTGCCCAAGCCCAAATAAAAAAGCCCAGACCCTAATAAACCTGCAGAGGCCCTGATAAACACGCCCATGCCCTGATAAACCCTCTCAGGCCTGATAAACCCTCTCAGGCCCTGATAAATCCGACAAAGCCCTGATAAACCTGCCCATTCCCTGTTAAACCCACCAAGGCTCTGATAAACCCTTCTCAGACCCTGATAAACCCGCCCAGGCCCTGGTAAACCCACCCAGGCCCTAATAAAACTGCAAAGCCCTGATAAATCTACCCAGGCCTTGTAAACCCACCCAGGCCATGATAAACCCACCCAAGCTCTAGTAATCCCACCCATTCACTGATAAACAAGCCCAGGCCATGATAAACCCTTCACAGACCCTGATTAACCCTCCTGAGGCCCTGATAAACCCACTAAGGCCCTGATAATCTCACCCAGGCCCTGATAAACCTGAACAGGCCCTGATAAACCAGCCCAGGCCCTGATAAACCCATGCAGGCACTGATAAACCTGCCCAGGCCCTGATAATCCTGCCCAGGTCCTGATAAACCAGCCCAGGCCCTGACAAACCCTCTTAGGGCCATGATACACCCTCCTGAGACCCTGATAAATCTCCCCAGACCCTAAAAAACCGGTCCAACCCCTGATAAGCCCGCCCAGGCCCTGATAAACCCACCAAGGCCCTGATTAACCCACCCAGGCCCTGATAAACCCTCCCAGGAACTGATAACCCCGCCCTAAACCCGCCCAGGCCTCAATAAACCTGCCAAGGCCCTGGTAAACCCATCAGAAACCCGCCCAGGTTCTGATAAACCCACCTAGGCTCAGATAAACCGGCCCAGGCCCTGAAAAACTCGCCCAAGCCCTGATAAATCCGCCCTAAACCTGCCCA
>NC_136995.1:8804829-8855261 GCF_032717465.1 Coenobita brevimanus
TCAAATTCACCTGAGTGAATTAAATTCTCTTTTATTCTTTCTCTATCCGTAGATTTTATCTCACTTGTTACTCCACCAATATTTATTTCCTTCACAGGGGCGAAACATTTTTCAATATTAACTATGCAAGTTCCCTTCTTCAACTGAACTTCCCCATTCATGTGATTAATAATGAATATCTGAGTTAGCCCTTCGTCGTTCGTATGACATAATGTGTTTTCTACTGACAATCCCTTTACTTTACATAATTCTTCTAAGACAAGAACAGTACTATTCCGTAATTTGCTCTTTATGGTAACCTTCATGTATGAATTAGGTGGTATAACCAAATCATTAGTGAGATGGGCCGGAAAAATTGATAAATCAGTACTGTTATCTGGGTCACTAATTCTGGAGGATGGGGTTGCTGGTGTAAGTGGATTTATACACTCATCTGTTTGTGTATGTTTGTTTAAGCCTTTAATATTACCAATTCTTTTTGGCTCTGTTCTACCAATCGGTGAGGGCTCTGAAAGTATTTCCTCTATGAATTCATTATCAAAGTCTATTCCATTCATTTGTGGGAGTATAGTTATGTTCTCAGTTCTCATGGATCTTAAGCCCAGTAACATATGAGCTTTAATTGCTAAGTTTTCAACGATATAGAACAATGCAGAGAATGGTCTTGTAGTTTCTGTGAAACTGAGATTTAATCTTATCATACCTTTTACTGTAATCTCTTGACCATCTACTGTGTATAATTCTAAATCAGCTTCATCCAGAAAAGTTACTTTCTTTTTATTTTTAAGAATTCTGTTTAGTTCTTCATGTGTTATTAAGTTCACTGGAGAGCCTGTATCTAAAAATAAGGAAACGTTTTGATCCTCACATACCGCTGGTATCAAGATACACTCATTTCCCAACATGCCTCCTATGTGAAGTTTAACCTTGTTCTTCTTTACGTTTGTTCGTTTTTTGTCATGACTTGGTCTTCCCCCGATTTGAACATAGACACAATTTTTTTCTACTGTTTTGCAATCACTAGTCCAGTGCCCTTGGTATCTATGATGCCTACAGTAAGGACCAAATCCTTGTGTCTTTTGATTATCCTCTTTTGCCTTGATAAAGCATTCATACCTTGTGTGTCCTGGTTTTGCACAATAATGACACAGAATGGACCTATCCCTTGACTGTGACCTACGAGGTGATTTCCCATAAAAAGTCTTGTTTATGGCGCGAGACCTGCTCGGGCTGCGCGAAAACTTATGAAACTGCCTGTAGGAAGGCGTGTGGGAACGAGGTCTAGGCGTCTTTGTTTGTTTGGGCTGCCTCATTTCTGGTCGCGATAGATTTTGTTCTCTGTTTGGAGTCGGTGTAGATGTTTTCACAGCTGATACTGTCTCAGGTACCCTGATTCTACCAGAATGTGCATGTGTGTCGACCACACCTGCTTTACTGCACTGCATATCTACCTCGTTCATTAAGTCTAGCAAGCACATTCCTGGGGTGTACGCGATCGTTTTGGCGATCTTAAGGGTTCTATCAGGTAATTTACACAAGGCAGCTACATAACCAATGATGTCCACGACGAGGTCTGGGGACATCTTTCCATCATCTGTTATCCACTTAGAATTCTCCAGAGTAGCTAATAGGGTTCTCTTGATTGTGGAGACATCAGCAGTTATTTCACTGAGCACATGGTTTGTAGTGTGCTCCCTTACAAGATCTACAATTTTATGTAATTCTGGAATTATACCTGGCAAGAAGTTCATACCTCCAGAAAATTTCTTCAGAAATTCAGTTTTAAATTCATCATATGTCCTAGCACGATGTAGCTTAACGGAGCGCAATAAATTGCTTGCTGGACATCTTTCCTGGCTTATGCAAGATGAAAAAATAGCAATTTTCTCTTGTTCATCTAGTATGTGGCGCTTGATGAACATTTGTTCGCACTGACTGATTAATGAAATGACATCAATGCGATCCTTGTCTGTGCCAGAGAATTTTGGGGCAGTCTTATCCTCGTGATACACAAAAACGTGAGGTGTGGTTTTTAGATCAGCAGTATTTGGTTCTTGATTCATATTTAATGATTGCCCTGTTAATTCAACTTGTACGAGTTTATCGTTATGTGAGGGAATGGTGGAATATGTATGACCGGACCGGTGAACCCTGTTAAGTATATTGGCATACGTATGCAAGGCAGCTGCAAAGTCGTCACTCTCTATGTCTGAAGGGGTTTCCCACTCATCATCCGAAACTCCCGTATTTGTTTCTTTATCTTTAACGTGTAGTGTGGGTTGTACAATGGGTGGGCTGTGTCTTAATTGTGAGTCTGATGTTGTGGCAATTTGTGTGTCATCTGGTATTAACGTGGGTGGTGGCGAAAATATTCCTGTCATTAAGATATGATGTTATGAAATACGCCTCTTGTTTATTTATGTCCTAGCAAACTAGATGAGTAAATAAGTTGAATATAGCTAATTTTAGCACTGAGAAGAAATGAGCAAGTATAATTTTACCCACTTGATACAGATCGTAGAGGTGTGTCGATACAAAAGTCGATCTCGGAAGAAAATACAGGTTTGATTGAAGATCTCTTGATAATTCTAGTGGTGTGTTGATGGACGATATTACTCAGGAAACTCCATGGCCTGGTATTTGTAGTGGTTAACGGCTGTCCCAGGCAAACCTCAGCATAGAACGTCGAATTTCCAACTTAACTGTGAAAATAAGTGAATATGAGTAGGAGCTATGTGAATAATGAGTAATGAGTAGTGGGTGAGAAGTGCCTGGTGTCAGTCACACGTTGCTTGGCATGGCAGACTCGCGTTGTGATGTCATCTCAGCACATGGTGACGTCGGCTTCCCACACTGGTAGCTGTGGTGAGTGAATGAGTAGCGATGAGTAACTTGAGTAAAGACGAGTGAGTAAGATGAGTTGTGAGTCGTGTCTCACTCTTCGTTTGTTTGTTCCGTTTTTCTATGTGGAAGTTTTCTCGGTCCTTTTCTCTAGCGATTTACTCGTTGTGGGATGAAGACTGCCGCTACTTGTAGGTGCGTGTAGAAGATTATACAGACGACGTAGAATTATTAATTGTAGTTGATTGTAGATGGCTGTAGTTGATTGTAGATGGCTGTAGACTTTGTAGAATATTTGCACTGTAGGCTGTATTTTGTAGGATTCAATGTAGAACTGAAGCTAATCTTGTAGTCTCGGTTGCTTTTGTAGAAATTTGCTTTTAATTCGGAGATGATGTCCGCAGATTTGCTGGTTTGTCGTTAAGCTACTTGCAAGGCGTCGAGTGATCTCTTGACCTCTGCATCAGCGTAATGATCTGGGAGACGGAGGGGGCTGGATGGAGAGAATACTGTCAGGAGCTGATGTTGTTGGTTGTTTTCAATCTTGATATTTTGTAGTAATTTAATGTTGATTCGTAGACGAGGTTCGTATACGTTCGCTGCTACCAAATGTCATAGAGACTTTGTAGTTACTTGTAGAGAAGTATATTTTAGACTTGTGGTCGAGCGGCTTTTATATCTTGTAGTAGTTTCCCCACCAGATGTCATGTAGTGACGGGAGAGGTAAAGAATAGTATGGGACTATTTTTATTTGTCTTGGAAATATTAAACAGGTCTCTCCCATGGGAAGAGTATAAGTCCCGGGTAGCTACCTCCCTGTCTCGCTATCTCTCTCTCTTTCTATTCTAAGGCTAATCTCCGTCTCGACCTCTCTCTAGGGTCGCTTGTCTCCTTCTACCCTCTCTTTCCTAAAATCTGGTGTAGCAGGGGTGTGTCACGTGTGTTCCTCGTGGATCTTTGTTCACGAGAGGACTGCTGACAGCTAACTGCATCATCTCCTTACTGGCCGCCGTCGTCAGCTTTCCTCAGTGTTAAGAGGGTGTAAGCATGTTTAGTACTGCTCGATTCTCGCAGACAAAACACCTTCTCATCATTTGACTTCCTGCCTCTATCTGTCTCTCTATCTATTTATTTATCTATCTATCTATTATGTAGTCCTACAGGCCAGCCCATTCCCTGATAAACTTTCTTCAGATAAACCCTCCTCAGACCCTGATAAATTCCCCCAGCCCCAGATAAACCCGTGCAAGCCCTGAAAAAAATGCCCAGGCTTTGATAAAACCCACCAAGCCCTGATAAACCGCCCTAAACCCGCCAAGTTCTCGATAAACCCATCGAGGCCCTGACAAACCCTCTCTAAAACCGCCCAGGCCCTTACAAACCCGCCCAGGCTTCGATAAAGCCGCCCACACACTGATAACCCTGCTCAGGCCCTGATGAACCCGCCAAAGCCTTGGTAAACCTGCCCAAGCCCAGATAAACCCGCCCAAGCAATGATAAACCCGCAATAAACCGGCTTAGGGCTCGATAAACCCGCCCAGTCCCCAATAAACCCTCCAAGGCCCTGATAAACCCGTTCAGGCCCTGATAAACCCACCCAGGAAATGAAAACCTGACCCTAAACCAGCCCAGGCCTTGAAAAACCCGTTGAGGCCCTGGTGAACCAGCCATAAACCATCCCAGGTTCTGATAAACCCGCCCAGGCTCGGATAAACCCGCCCAGGCCCTGATAAACTCGACCAAACCCTGAGTAACCCACCCTAAACCCGCCCAGGCACTGATAAAAATGCCCAGGCTCTGATAAACCCACTCAGGCACTGATAAACCCGACCAAGCCCTGATAAACCCGACTAGGCCCTGATAAACCCACTCAGGCCTTGAAAAACCAGCCCAGGAAATGATAAACACCGCCCAAAACGCCCAGGCACCGATAAACCCGCCCAAGCCCCCATAAATCCTGCCAGGCCCGGATAAACCCACCCAGGCAATGATTAACCCGCCCAAGACCTGATGAACCCGCCAAGGACCTAATAAACCTGCCCTAGACCTACCCAGGCCCTGATAAACGTGCCCTAGCACCAATAAATCCGTCCAGGCCCCTGTATCGGTACACGGCTAGCACTAAAATCGTGCCACCGCTAGCACCAATAAATATTATGTGTTCTGCTGTTATAGTATAACTAGACCACCGTGTTGGATCGACGACACTGTAGTACACGTCAGCTACTCGCCGTCACTGCCCGACACTTCCCACCAAAGGTCCTCTGCCACTAGAAGGTGGAAGCTGGTCTGTTATTAAGTGGTAGCGTAAGGTGACAGAAATGAGCAGATTAAATCTCCCTTTATTGGGTACAGAATAATATAACTGCGACCCGAGAGATATGTAAGAGCGATACCACCTCCCTTGATAACTTTAAAATGGCTTCTGACACTGTACACTCACCGAGCCGACTAGGGCGCGGTGCTGGGGTCAGCTAAAAAGTGAGGTACCAAGCATTTACATATACTCTGGGCTTATGCAAAAAGTAGAGATAAATGGCAACTCTACTAGCACATTATACACCTCTATAAAATGGTATTAAGTACATTCACATATACCAAGATAATAAATGTTTCCCCAGGACTTTACACTTACGCACTATTCAGATATCTTTTCACTTCTCCTAACCTTCATTTTATAATTGAAACAGGGTGGCACTTATGGTCTGCCATCCACCTTCTTCTCTATACCACAGCTAACAGCGAAATGATATTTGGTTGTTCATCATTCACACTTCATTACACACTGTTAATTATGACTAAACAGCTTTAAAAATTATTATGTACAATGTGTGATGCTACAACTTCATATGGAAAAAAATGTTGACACCAGAACACCCCAATAAACCGGCCCAGGCCCCGACAAACGCGCCCAGGCCTCGATAAATCGGCCCAGGCCTCGAAAAATCCGCCCAGGCCCTGATAAACTCGCCCAGGCCTTGATAAACCCGCCCTAAACCACCAAGGCTGTGATAAACCCGCCCAGGCCCAGATAAACCCACTCTAAACCCGCCCAGACCCTGATAGACCAGCCTAAGACCTGATAAACCCTCTTCAGACCCGGATAAAACTCCTCAGTCCCTAATAAATACACCCAGAGCCTGATAAACCTGATCAAGCCCAAATAAATCTGCCCAGGCCCAAATAAACCCGCACTGGCCCTGATAAACCCGCACAGGCCCTGATAAACCCTCTCAGGCCCTGATAAATCCGCCAAAGAACTGATAAACCTGCCCAGGCTGTGTTAAACCCACCAAGGCTCTGATAAACCCTTCTGAGACCCTGATAAACCTTCCCAAGCCCTGGTAAACCCGCCCAGGCCCTAATAAAACTGCAAAGCTTTGATAAACCTGCCCAAGCCCTGGTAAACCCGCCCAGGCCCTAATAAAACTGCAAAGCCCTGATAAACCTGCCCAGGCCTTGATAAACCTGCCCAGGCCCTGATAAACCCACTCAAGCTCTAGTAATCCCATCCCTTCCCTGATAAACAAGCCCAGGCCATGATAAACCCTTCACAGACCCTGATTAACCCTCCTGAGGCCCTGATAAACCCACTAAGTCCCTGATAATCTCGCCCAGGCCCTGATAAACCTGAACAGGCCCTGATAAACCAGCCCAGGCCCTGTTAATCCCACCCAGGTCCTGATAGACCAGCCCAGGCCCTGACAAACCCTCTTAGGGCCCTAATAAACCCTCCTGAGACTCTGATAAATCTCCCCATGCCCTGAAAAACCGGTCTAAGCCATGATAAGCCCGCCCAGGCCCTGATAAACCTACCAAGGCCCTGATTAACCCACCAAGGCACTGCTAAACCCTCCCAGGCGAAGATAACCCCGCAATAAACCTGCTTAGGCCTCAATAAACCCGCCAAGGCCCTGGTAAAACCACCATAAATCGCCAAGGTTCTGATAAACCAGCCTAGGGTCAGATAAACCGGCCCAGGCCCTGATAAACTCGCCCAAGCCCTGATAAATCCACCCTAAACCCGCCCAGGCACTGATAAACCCTCCCATGCTCTGATACACCCACTCAGGCACTGATAAACCTGCCCAGGCCTTGTAAACCAGACCAGGCCCTGATAAACCAGCCCAGGCCTTGAGAAACCCTCCCGGGAAATGATAAACTCCCCCTAAACTCGCCCAGGCGCTGATAAACCCACCCAAGCAACGATAAACCCACCCAGGCCCAGATAAACTCGCGCAGGCCCGGATAAACCCATCCAGGCCCGGATAAAACCTCTCAGGCCCTGATGAACCCCCTCAAGCCCTGATGAACCTGTCTGATCCCTGATAAACCCACTCCAAAACCGCCAAAACCCCGATTAACCTGCCCAGGCACCGATAAACCCGCCCAGGCAGTGATAAACTCGTCCAGGCCTTGATAAACGCACAATAAACATGCCCCGGCCCTGAAAAACTCGCCTCGGCCCTGATAAACCCGCCGTAAACCCGCCCAGGAGCTGATAAACCAGCCCAAGCCCCGATAAACCGACCTGGGCCCCGATAAACTCGTCCAGGCACTAATAAACCCACCCAAGCATCCATAAAAAGGCCCAGGCCAAGATAAAACTCCCCTAAACCCGCCTAGGCACCAATAAACCCGCCCAGCCCCAATAAACCCACTCATGCTCTGATAAACCCCCCAATCCTTGATAAACCCACCCAATCCTTAATAAACCCACCCTAAACCAGCCCAGGGCCTAATAAACCTGCCCAGGCCTTGATAAACCCACCCTACACCCTCCCAGGCCCTGATAAACCAGCCCAGGACCTGTTAAACCCTCTTTAGACCATGATAAAAACTCCACAGTCCCTAATAATTACACCCATACCCTGATAAACCTGTCTAAGCCCAAAAAAACTTATCCAGGCCCTGATAAACCCACCCAGGCGTTGATAAACCCGCCCATGGTCTAATAAACCCGCCCATACCTTGATAAACCCTATAAAGCCTTGATAAACCTCCCAAAGCCCTGATAAACCTGCAAAGGCCTGATAAACCCACATAGGCCCTGATAAACCCTCCTCAGACCCTGATAAACCTGCCCAGGCCCTGATAAACCTGACCAGGCCCTGATAAAACTGCAAAGCCCTGACAAACCTGCCATGTCCTTGATAAACCCGACCAGGCCCTGATAAACCCACCCAAGTCCTGGTAATCCCACCCATTCCCTGAAAAAATATCCCAGGCCATGAAAAGCCCTTCAAAGATCCTGATAAACCCACCTGAGGGCCTGATAATCACACTAAGGCGAGAGGTCCTGATAAAGCAGCCCAGGCCCTGATAAAACAGCAAAGTCCTGAAAAACCCGCCCAGGCCCTGATAAACACGCCCAACTCTTAATAATCCCACCCATTCCCTGATAAACACGAGCAGCTCTTAATAATCCCACCCATTCCCTGATAAACAAGCCCATGCCATGATAAAACCTTCACAGACCCTGATAAACCCTCTTAGGACCCTGATAAACCCTACTCAGACCCTGATAAATCCCCTCAGGCTCTGATAAACCCACCCAAGCCCAGATAAGCCCACCCAGGCCCTGATAAACCCACCAAGGCCTTGATTAACCCACGCATGAACTGATAAACCCTCCCAGACCCTTATAAACCTGCCTAAGCCCTGATAAACTCTCCTCAAACTATGATAAACTCTTCTCAGAACCTGATAAACCCACCCTGGCCCTGATAAACCCACCCATGTCCTAATAAACCCACATAGGCCCTGATAAAAACCCACCAAAGCCCTGATAAACCCACCTAGGTCCTGATAAACCAGCCTAAGCCCTGGTAAATCCTCTTAGGCCCTGAAAAACCTACCATGGCCATGATAAACCCTCATCAGACCATGATGAACCCTTCTAGGGCCCTGATAAACCTGCATAGGCTATGATAAACCCACCCAGGCCCTGATAAACCCATCAAGGCCCTTATAAACTCGTCCAGGCCCTGATAAACCTCTGCAGGGCTTGGTAAACTAGCCCATTCCCTGATAAACTTTCTTCAGATAAACCCTCCTCAGACCCTGATAAATTCCCCCAGCCCCAGATAATCCCGTGCATGCCCTGAAAAAATGCCCAGGCTTTGATAAACCCACCAAGCCCTGATAAACCCTCCCTAAACCCGCCCAGTTCTCGATAAACCCATCGAGGCCCTGACAAACCCTCTCTAAAACCGCCCAGGCCCTTACAAACCCGCCCAGGCTTCGATAAAGCCGCCCACACACTGATAACCCTGCCCAGGCCCTGATGAACCCGCCAAAGCCTTGGTAAACCTGAACAAGCCAAGAAAATCCCACCCAAGCAATGATAAACCCGCAATAAACCGGCTTAGGGCTTGATAAAATCGCCCAGTCCCCAATAAACCCGCCAGGCCCTGATAAACCCATTCAGGCCCTGATAAACCCACCAAGGAAATGAAAAAACCGACCCTAAACCAGCCCAGGCCTTGATAAACCCGTTGAACCCCTGGTGAACCAGCCATAAACCATCCCAGGTTCTGATAAACCCGCCCAGGCTCGGATAAACCCGCCCAGGCCCTGCTAAACTCGACCAAGCCCTGATTAACCCACCCTAAATCCGCCCAGGCACTGATAAAAATGCCCAGGCTCTGATAAACCCACTCAGGGACTGATAAACCCGACCAAGCCCTGATAAACCCACTCAGGCCTTGAAAAACCAGCCCAGGAAATGATAAACAGCGCCCAAAACGCCCAGGCACCGATAAACCCGCCCAAGCCCCCATAAATCCTGCCAGGCCCGGATAAACCCACCCAGGCAATGATTAACCTGCCCAAGACCTGATGAACACGCCAAGGACCTAATAAACCCGCTCTAGACCCACCCAGGCCCTGATAAACCTGCCCTAGCCCCAATAAATCCGTCCAGGCCCCTGTATCAGTACACGGCTAGCACTAAAATCGTGCCACCGCTAGCACCAATAAATATTATGTGTTCTGCTGTTATAGTATAACTAGACCACCGTGTTGGATCGACGACACTGTCTGTAGTACACGTCATCTACTCGCCATCACTGCCCGACACTTCCCACCAAAGGTCCTCTGCCACTAGAAAGTGGAAGCTGGTCTGTTATTAAGTGGTAGCATAAGGTGACAGAAATGAGCAGATTAAATCTCTCTTTATTGGGTACAGAATAATATAACTGCGACCCGAGAGATATGTAAGAGCGATACCACCTCACCGAGCCAACTAGGGCGCGGTGCTGAGGTCACCTAAAAAGTGAGGTGCCGAGCATTTACATATACTCTGGGCTTATGGAAAAAGTAGAGATAAATGACAACTCTACTAGCACATTATACACCTCTATAAAATGGTATTAAGTACATTCACATATACCAACATAATAAATGGTTCCCCAGGACTTTACACTTACGCACTATTCAGATATCTTTTCACTTCTCCTAACCTTCATTTTATAATTGAAACAGGGTGGCACTTATGGTCTGCCATCCACCTTCTTCTCTATACCACAGCTAACAGCGAAATGATATTTGGTTGTTCATCATTCACACTTTATTGCACACTGTTAATTATGACTAAACAGCTTTAAAAATTATTATGTACAATGTGTGATGCTACAACTTCATATGGAAAAAAATGTTGACACCAGAACACCCCAAATAAAAAGGCCCAGGCCCCGACAAACGCGCCCAGGCCTCGATAAATCGGCCCAGGCCTCGAAAAATCCGCCCAGGCCCTGATAAACTCGCCCAGGCCTTGATAAACTCACCCTAAACCACCAAGGCTGTGATAAACCCGCCCAGGCCCTGATAAACCCGCTCTAAACCCGCCCAGACCCTGATAGACCAGCCTAGGACCTCATAAACCCTCTTCAGACCCGGATAAAACTCCTCAGTCCCTAATAAATACACCCAGAGCCTGATAAACCTGATCAAGAACAAATAAACCTGCCCAGGCCCTAATAAACCCGCACTGGCCCTGATAAACCCGCACAGGCCCTGATAAACCCTCTCAGGCCCTGATAAACCCTCTCAGGCCCTGATAAATCTGCCAAAGAACTGATAAACTGCCCAGGCCGTGTTAAACCCACCAAGGCTCTGATAAACCCTTCTGAGACCCTGATAAACCTTCTCAAGCCTTGGTAAAACCCGCCCAGGCCCTAATAAAACTGCAAAGCCTTGATAAACCTGCCCAACCCTTGATAAACCTGCCCAGGCCCTGATAAACCCACTCAAGCTCTAGTAATCCCATCCCTTAACTGATAAACAAGCCCAGGCCATGATAAACCCTTCACAGACCCTGATTAACCCTCCTGAGGCCCTGATAAACCCACTAAGGCCCTGATAATCTCGCCCAGGCCCTGATAAACCAGCCCAGGCCCTGATAAACCCATGCAGTCACTGATAAACCTGCCCAGGCCCTGATAATCCCACCCAGGTCCTGATAAACCAGCCCAGGCCCTGAAAAACCCTCTTAGGACCCTGATAAACCCTCCTCAGACCCTGATAAATCTCCCCAGGCCCTGATAAACCGGTCTAAGCCCTGATAAGCCCGCCCAGGCCCTGATAAACCCACCAAGGCCCTGATTAACCCACCAAGGCACTGCTAAACCCTCCCAGGCGAAGATAACCCCGCATTAAACCTGCCCAGGCCTCAATAAACCCGCCAAAACCCTGGTAAACCCGCCATAAACCCGCCAAGGTTCTGATAAACCCGCCTAGGCTCGGATAAACCTGCTCAGGCCCTGTTAAACTCGGCCAAGCCCTGATAAACCCTCCCTAAACCCGCCCAGGCACTGATAAACCGCCTATGCTTTGATAAACAAAGTCAGGCACTAATAAACCTGCCCAGGCCCTGATAAACCCGACCAGGCCCTGATAAACCCGACCAGGCCTATGAGAAACCTATCCAGGAAATTATAAACCTGCCCTAAACTTGCCCAGTCGCCGATAAACCTGCCCAAGCCCCGATAATCCCGCCCAGGCCCGGATAAACTCGCGCAGGCTCTGATAAACCCACCCAGGCCCGGATAAATCCGACCAGGCCCGGATAAAACCTCTCAGGCCCTGATGAACCCCCTGAAGCTCTGATGAACCTGTCTGGTCCCTGATAAACCCACTCCATAACCGCCAAGGCCCCGATTAACCTGCCTAGGCACCGATAAACCCGCCCAGGCAGTGATAAACTCGTCCAGGCCTTGATAAACGCACAATAAACATGCCCCGGCCCTGAAAAACTCGCCTCGGCCCTGATAAACCCGCCCTAAACCCGCCCAGAAGCTGATAAACCAGCCCAAGCCCCGATAAACCGACCTAGGCCCCGATAAACTCGTCCAGGCACTAATAAACCCACCCAAGCATGCATAAAAAGGCCCAGGCCCTGATAAAACTCCCCTAAAACCGCCTAGGCACCAATAAACCCGCCCAGCCCAAATAAACCCACTCGTGCACTGATACACCCCCCAATCCTTGATAAACCCACCCAATCCTTAATAAACCCACCCTAAACCAGCCCAGGGCCTAATAAACCTGCCCAGGCCTTGATAAACCCACCCAAAACCCTCCCAGGCCCTGATAAACCAGCCCAGGACCTGTTGAACCCTCTTCAGACCCTGATAAAAACTCCACAGTCCCTAATAATTACACCCATACCCTGATAAACCTGTCCAAGCCCAAAAAAACTTGCCCAGGCCCTGATAAACCCTCCCAGGCGTTGATAAACCCGCCCATGGTCTAATAAACCCGCCCATGCCATGATAAACCCTATAAAGCCCTGATAAACCTGCAAAGGCCTGATAAACCCACATAGGCCCTGATAAACCATCCTCAGACCCTGCTAAACCTGCCCAGGCCCTGATAAACCTGACCAGGCCCTGATAAAACTGCAAAGCCCTGACAAACCTGCCAAGTCCTTGATCAACCCAACCAGGCCCTGATAAACCCACCCAAGTCCTGGTAATCCCACCCATTCCCTGAAAAATATCCCAGGCCATGATAAGCCCTTCACAGATCCTGATAAACCCACCTGAGGGCCTGATAATCACACTAAGGCGCCGAGGTCTTGATAAAGCAGCCCAGGCCCTGAGAAACCCGCCCAGGCCCTGATAAAACAGCAAAGTTCTGAAAAACCCGCCCTGGCCCTGAGAAACCCTCCCAGGCCCTGATAAAACAGCAAAGTCCTGAAAAACCCGTCCAGGCCTTGAAAAACCTGCCCAGGCCCTGATAAACACGCCCAACTCTTAATAACTCCACCCATTCCCTGATAAACAAGCCCATGCCATGATAAAACCTTCACAGACCCCGATAAACCCTCTTAGGACCCTGATAAACCCTACTCAGACCCTGATAAATCCCCCCAGGCCCTGATAAACCCACCCAAGACCAGATAAGCCCACCCAGGCCCTGATAAACCCACCAAGGCCGTGATTAACTCACGCATGAACTGATAAAGCCTCCCAGACCCTTATAAACCTCCCTAGGCCCTGGTAAACTCTCCTCAGACTATGATAAACTCTTCTCAGAACCTGATAAACCCGCCCTGGCCCTGATAAACCTGCCAAGGCCCTGAAACACCCGCCCAGGCCTTGATAAACCTGCAAAGGCTCTGATAAACCCAGCTAGGCACTGATAAACCCATCCAGGCCCTGATAAATCATCCTCAGACCCTGAGAAACCATCATCAGTCCTTGATAAACCCTTGTCAGACCACGATGAACACGCCCAGGCTTTGATACACCAGACCATGTCCTGAAAAACCAGCATAGGCCATGATAAACCCACTCAAGCACTGATAAACCCGCAAAGGCCCTGATAAATCCATCAAGGCACTGATAAACTCTCCTTAGACCCTGATAAACCTGCACAGGCCCTGAAACACCTGCCCAAGCCCTGATAAACCGGCCATGACCCTGATAAACCCACCTAAGCCCTGATAACCTTGCCTGGGCCCTGATAAACCCACCAAGGCCCTTATTATCCCACCCAGGCACTGATAAACCCTTCCAGGCACTGATAATCCTGCCGAGGCCCTGATAAATTCTCCTCAAACCCTGATAAACCCTCCTCAGACCCTGATAAACCCGCCTGGGCCCTGATAAATCAGCCTCGGCTCTGATATACCCGCCCAGGCATTGATAAACATTGCCAGTCCCTGATAAACCCATTGAGGCCCTGATAAATCCTCCCCAGACCCTCATAAACCACCAGGCCTTGATAAACCCAAAAATGCAATGATAAACCCTCCTCAGACCCTGATAAACATGCACAGGCCCTTCTCAAACCCTGATAAACCTTCCCCAGACCCTGAAAAACCAGCCCAGGCCCTGATAAACATGCCCAAGCCCTGATAATATCGCCCAGGCCCTGATAAACCGGCAAAGGCTCTGATAAACCTGCCCAGGCTTTGATAAACACAGCCAGGCAATGATAAACCCGTCCAGGCCCTGATAAATCATCCTAAGACCCTGATAAACCCTCCTCAGACAATGATAAATCCGCCCAGGCTCTGACAAACCCTCTTCAGACCCTGATAAACCCACCCAGGCCCTGACAAACTCGCCCATGTCCTGATAAACCAGCATAGGCCCTCATATACCCAAACATGCCCTGATAAACCCACCCAAGAGCTGGTAAACCCACCTATTCCCTGATAAACAAGCACAGGCCATGATACCTTCCTGAGGCCCTGATAAACCCGCTATATCCCTAATAAAACAGCCCAGACCCTGATAAACCTGCCCAGGCCATTATAAACCAGCCCAGGCCCTGATAAACCAGCCCAGGCCCTGATAAACCAGCCCAGGCCTGATAAACCCAGTCACTGATATACCTGTACAGGCACTGATAATCTCGCGCAGGTCCTGATAAACCAGCCCAGGCCCTGAAAAACCCTCTTATGTCCCTCATGAACCTTCCTCAGACCCTGATAAACTCTCTTTAGATCCTGATAAATCCACTTAGGCCCTGATAAACCCTCCTCAGACCCTAACAAACCTACCCAGACCCTGCTAAAAACTCCAAGGCCCTGATAATTCTACCTAGGCCCTAATAATCTCTCCTACTACCACTGATAAACCCTCCTCAGACCCTGATAAACCCGCCAAGGCATTGATAAACCCACACAGGGTCTGATAAATCTTCCTCAGACCCTGATAAATCCGCCCAGGCCCTGATAAACCCTCCTCAAACCCTGATAAAACCTCCCCAGCCTTGATAAACCCACCCATTTCCAAATAAACCCACATAGGCCCTGATAAAAACCTGCCAAAGCCCTGATAAACCCTCCTAGGTCCTGATAAACCAGCCTAAGCCCTGGTAAATCCACCTAGGCCCTGAAAAACCTATTATGGAAATGATAAACCCTCATCAGACAATGATAAACCCTGCTAGGGCCCTGATAAACCAGCCCAGGCCCTGATAAACCCATTCAAGCCCTTATAAACCTGCCCAGGCCCTGATAAACCTCCCCAGGGCCTGGTAAACCAGCCCATTCCCTGATAAACTTTCTTCAGACCCTGATAAACCCTCCTCAGACCCTGATAAATTCCCCCAGCCCCAGATAAACCCGTCCAAGCCCTGAAAAAACACCCAGGCTTTGATAAACCTGCCCAGAACATGATAAACCCACCAAGGCCCCGATAAACATACCCCAAACTCGCCCAGTTCTCGACAACCCCATCGAGGCCCTGACAAACCCGATCTAAAACCGCCCAGGCCCTTGCAAACCCACCCAGGCTTCTTTAAACCCTCCCACGCACCGATAACCTTGCCAAGGCCTTGATGAACCCGCCAAAGCCTTGGTAAACCTGCCCAAGCCCAGATAAAGCAGCCCAAGCAATGATAAACGCGCAATAAACCGGGTTAGGGCTCGATAAACCCATCCAGTCCCCAATAATCCCTCCAAGGATCTGATTAACCCGTTCAAGCAGTGATAAACCCACCCAGGCCATGAAAAAAGACCCTAAAAGCCCAGGCCTTGATAAACCCATTGAGGCCCTGGTAAACCAGCCATAAACCATCCCAGGTTCTGATAAACCCGCCCAGGCTCGGATAAACCCGCCCAGGCCCTGATAAACTCGACCAAGCCCTGATAAAACCACCCTAAACCCTCCCAGGCACTGATAAAAATGCCCAGGCTCTGATAAACCCACTCAGGCACTGATAAACCTGACCAAGCCCTGATAAACCCGAATAGGCCCTGATACACCCACCCAGGCCTTGAGAAACCCATCCAGGAAATGATAAACACAGCCCAAAATGCCCAGGCACCGATAAACCCGCCCAAGCCCCCATAAATCCTGCCATACCCGGATAAACCCGCCCAGGCCCGGATAAACCCGCCCAGGCAATGATGAACTCGCCCAAGACCTGATGAACCCGCCAAGGACCTGATAAACCCGCCCTAAACCCACCCAGGCCCCGATATACCTGCCCTAGCCCCAATAAATCCTGCCAGGCCCTTATAAACCCCCTCAGGCCCCGATAAACGCGCCCAATCCTCAATAAATTGGCCCAGGCCTTGATAATCGCGCCCTAATCCCGCCCCAGCCGTGATAAACCCGCCTAGGAAATGATAAACCAGCAGTAAACTCACCTAGGTGCTATAAACCAGCCCAAGCCCTGACAAACCCAACCAGGTCCTGATAAACCAGTCCAGGCACTGATAAACCCACCCAAGCCCTGATAAACCAGCCTGGGCTCTGATAAATCCGCCTTAAACACTCGTAGGCCCCAATAAACCCGCCCAGGCCCCGAAAAACGCGCCCAGGCCCCAATAAATCCGCCCAGACCCTAATAAACTCTCCAAGGCCTTGATAAACCCGCCCTAAACTACCAAGGATGTGATAAACCCGCCCAGGCCCTGATAAAACCGCTCTAAACCTGCCCAGGCCCTGATAGACCAGCCTAAGACCTGAAAAACACTCTTCAGACCCGGATAAAACTCCTCAGTCCCTAATAAATACACCCAGACCCTGATAAACCTGCCAAAGACCAAATAAACCTGAACAGGCCCTAATAAACCCGCACAGGCCCTGATAAACCCGGACAGGCCCTGGTAAACCCTTTTAGGCCTGATAAACCCTCTCTGGCCCTGATAAACCCTCCCAGGCCCTGATAAATCCACCAAAGCCCTGATAAACCCACCCAGGCCCTGTTAAACCCACCATGGCTCTGATAAACCCTTCTCAGACCCTGATATACCTGCCCAAGCCCTGGTAAACGCGCCCAGGCCCTAATAAAACTGCAAAGCCCTGATAAACCTGCCCAGGCCCTGATAAACCCACCCAAGCTCTAGTAATCCCACCCATTCCCTGATAAACAAGCCCAGGCCATGATAAACCCTTCACAGACCCTGATTAACTCTCCTGAGGCCCTGATAAACCCACTAAGTCCCTTATAATCTCACCCAGGCCCTGATAAACCAGCCCAGACCCTGATAAACCAGCCCAGGCCCTGATAGACAAATGCAGTCACTGATAAACCTGGCCAGGCCCTGATAATCCCACCCAGGTCATGATAAACCAGCCCAGGCCCTGAAAAACCCTCTTAGGACCCTGATAAACCCTCCTCAGACCCTGATAAATCCCCCCAGGCCCTGATAAACCGGTCCAAGCCCTGATAAGCCCGCCCAGGCCCTGATAAACCCACCAAGGCCCTGATTAACCAACCAAGGAACTGCTAAACGCTCCCAGGCCCTGATAACCCCGCCCTAAACCCGCCCAGGCCTCAATAAACCCGCCAAGGCCCTGGTAAACCAGCCATAAACCCGCCCAGGTTCTGATAAACCCGCCCAGGCTCAGATAAACCCACCCAGGCCCTGATAAACTTGCACAAGCATTGATAAACCCTCCCTAAACCCGTCCAGGCACTGATAAATCCGCCTATGCTGAGTTAAACCCGCTCAGGCACTGATAAACCTGCCCAGGCCTTGCAAACAAGACCAGGCCCTGATAAACCAGCCCAGGCCTTGAGAAACCCTTCCGGGAAATGATAAAATCGCCCTAAACTCGCCCAGGCACTGAAAAACCCACCCAAGCAACGATAAACCCGCCCAGACCCGGATAAACCTGCCCAGGCCCGGATAAACCAACCCAGGCCCGGATAAAACCTCCCAGGCCCGGATGAACCCCCCAAGCCCTGAAGAACCTGTCTGGTCCCTGATAAACCCGCTCCAAAACCGCCAAGGCCCCGATTAACCTGCCCAGGCCCCGATAAACCCGGCCAGGCCGTGATAAACTCGTCCAGGCACTAATAAACCCACCCAAGCCTCCATAAACAAGCCTAGGCCCTGATAAAACCGCCCTAAACCCGCCTAGGCACCAATAAACCCGCCCAACCCCAATAAACCCACCCATGCACCGATAAACCCACCCAATCCTTGATAAACCCACCCAAAACCAGCCCAGGGCCTAATAAACCTGCCCAGGCCTTGATAAACCCACCCTAAACTCTCCCAGGCCCTGATAAACTAGCCCAGGACCTGTTAAACCCTCTTCAGACCCACATAAAAACTCCTCAGTCCCTAATAATTACACCCATACCCTGATAAACCTGTCGAAGCCCAAATAAACTTGCCTAAGCCCTGATAAACCCACCCAGGCATTGATAAACCCGGCCATGCATTAATAAACCCACCCATGCCTTGGTAAACCCTATAAATCCTTGATAAACCTCCCAGAGCCATGATAAACCTGCAATGGCCCTGATAAACCCACATAGGCCCTGATAAAACCTCCTCAGACCCTGATAAACCTGCCCAGGCCCTGACAAACCCGCCGAGGCCCTGATAAAACTGCAAAGCCCTGACAAACCCGCCTAGTCATTGATATACCCGACGAGGCCCTGATAAACCCACCCAAGCCCTGGTATTCCAACCCATTCCCTGAGAAAATATCCCAGGCCATGATAAACCCTTCACAGATCCTGATAAACCCTCCTGAGGGCCTGATAATCACAATAAGGCGCCGAGGTCCTGATAAACCAGCCCAGGGCCTGAGAAACCCGCCCAGGCCCTGATAAAACAGGAAAGTCCTGAAAAACCCGCTCAGGCCCTGATAAACACGCCCAACTCCTGATAATCCCACCCATTCCCTGATAAACAAGCCCACGCCATGATAAAACCTTCACATACCCTGATAAACCCTCTTAGGACCCTGATAAACTCTACACAGACCCTGATAAATCCCTCCAGGCCCTGATAAACCTGCCCAAGCCCTGATAAGCCCACCGAGGCCCTGGTAAACCCACCAAGGCCCTGATTAACTCACCCATGAACTGATAAACCCTCGCAGACCCTTATAAACCTGCCTAGGCCCTGAGAAACTCTTCTCAGACCATGTTAAACTCTGCTTAGACCCTGTTAAACACGCCCTGGCCATGATAAACCTGCCCAGGCCCTGATACACCCGCCCAGGCCTTGATAAACCCGCAAAGACTCTGATAAACCCTCTGAGGCTTTGATAAACACATCTAGGCACTGATAAACCCGTTCAGGCCCTAATAAATCCTCCTCAGACCCTGATATACCATCATCAGTTCTTGATAAATCCGTCCAGGCCTTGATAAAAACTTGTCAGACCATGATAAACATTCCCAGGCCCTGATAAACCAACCCATGTCCTGATAAACCAGCATAGGCCCTGATAAACGAGCTCAAGCACTGATAAACCCACAAAGGCCCTAATAAATCCATCAAGGCACTGATAAACTCTCCTTAGACCTTGATAAACCCGCACTGGCCTTGATAAACCCACCCAGACCCTGAAAAACCTGGCCAAGCCCTGATAAACCGTCCATGACCTTGATTAACCCACCCAAGCCCTGATAACCTTTCCTGGGCCCTGATAAACCTGACAAGGCCCTTATTATCCCACCCAGGCCCTGATAAACCCTCCCAGGCACTGATAATCCTGCCGAGGCCCTGATAAATTCTCCTCAAACCCTGATAGACCCTCCTCAGACTGATAAACCAGCCTAGGCCCTGATAAACCTGCCACGGCTCTGATATACCCTCCCAGGCATTGATAAACATTGCCAGTCCCTGATAAACCCATCCAGGCCCTGATAAATCTTCCTCAGACCCTCAGAAACCACCAGGCCCTGATAAACCCACCAAGGCACTGATAAACCCAAGTCAGACCATGACAAACATGCACAGGCCCTCCTCAAACCCTGATAAACCAGCCCAAGCCCTGATAAACCAGCCCAAGCCTTGATAAACATGCCCAAGCCCTGATAATCCCTCCCAGGCCCTGATAAACCGGCACAGGCTCTGATAAACCTGCCCAGGCTTTGATAAACATGGCCAGGATCTGATAAACCCATCAAGGCCCTGATAAATCATCCTAAGACCCTGATAAATCATCCTAAGACCCTGATAAACCCTCCTCAGACCCTGATAAATCCGCCCAGACCCTGATAAACCCTCTTCAGGCCCTGATAAACCCTCCCAGGCCCTGATAAACTCACCAATGTCCTGATAAACCAGAATTGGCCCTGATATACCCAAACATGCCCTGATAAACCCACCCAAGCCCTGGTAAACCCACCAACTCCCTGATAAACAAGCACAGGCCATGATACCTTCCTGAGGCCCTTATAAACCCGTTATATCCCTAATAAACCGCCCAGACCCTGATAAAAATTCCCAGGCCCTGATAAACCAGCCCAGGCCCTGATAAACCCATGGAGTCACTGATAAACCTGCACAGGCACTGATAATTTCGCCAAGGTCCTGATAAACCAGCCCAGGCCCTGAAAAACCCTCTTAGGTCCCTAACCTTCCTCAGACCCTGATAAACTCTCGTCAGATCCTAATAAATCCACTCAGGCCCTGAGAAACACTCCTCAGACCCGAACAAACCTACCCAGGACCTGCTAAAAACTCCAAGGCCCTGATAATTCTACCTAGGCCCTGATAAACTCTCCTAATACCCTGATAAACCCACCTCAGACCCAGCTAAACATACCAAGGCCCTGATAAACTCACACAGGGTCTGATAAATCTTCCTCAGACCCTGAAAAACGCTCCTCAGACCCTGATAAATCAGCCCAGGCCTTGATAAACACTCCTCAAACCCTGATAAAACTGCCCAGGACGGAATAAACCCAACCCATGTAGTAATAAACCTGCATAGGCCCTGATAAAAACCCACCAAAGCCCTGATAAACCCACCTAGGTCCTGATAAACCCACCTAAGCCCTGGTAAACCTGCCTAGGCCCTGAAAAACCTGCCATGGCCTTGATAAACCCTCATCAGACCCTGATAAACCCTAATAAGGCCCTGATAAATCTGCATAGGCTCTGATAAACCAGCCCAGGCCCTGATAAACCCATTCAGGAAATTATAAACCCACCCAGGCCCTGATAAACCCCCCAGGCCCTGGTAAACCAGCCCAGGCCCTGATGAACTTTCTTCAGACAGTGATAAACCTCCTCAGACCCTGATAAATTCCCCCAGGCCCAGATAAACCCATCCAAGCCCCGAAAAAAGTCCTGGCTTTGATAAACCCGCCCAGGCCATGATGAACCCACCAAATCCCTGATAAACCCGCCCATGTCCTGATAAACCTGCACAGGCCCTGATAAACCGGCCCAAGCCCTGATAAACCTGCTCAGGGCCTGATACACCCACCAAGGCAGTGATAAACCCTCCTGAGAACCTGATAAACCCACACAGGCCCTGATAAACCCGCCCAGACCCTGATAAACCTTTCCAAGCCCTGATAAACCCTCCCATTCTCTTATAAACCAGCCCAGGCCCTAAAAAACCTGCCCAGGATACGATAAACCCTTCTCAGACCCTAATAAATCCTCCTCCGGCCCTGATAAACCCGCACAGGCGCTGATAAACCTGGACAGGCAAGGATAAATATGCCCAAGAACTGATAAACCCACCCAAGCCCTTATACAAATGCCCAAGCACTGATAAACCTGTTTAGGTCCTGATAAACTCACCTAAGCCATGGTAAACCCACCTAGGCCCTGAAAAACCTGCCATGGCCATGATAAACCCTTGTCAGACCCTGATAAACCCTCCTAAAGCCCTGATAAACCTGCATAGGCTCTTATAAACCTGCCCAGGCCCTGATAAACCCATCCAGGCCCTTATAAACCCACCAACGCCCTGATAAACCTCCCCAGGCCTGGTAAACCAGCCAATTCCCTGATAAACTTTCTTCAGACCGTGATAAACCCTCCTCAGACCCTGATAAATTCCCCCAGCCCCAGATAAATCCGTCAAAGACCTGAAAAATGCCTAGGCTTTGATAAACCCACCAAGGCCCTCATAAATCCTCCCTAAACCAGCCCAGTTCTCCATAAACCCATCGAGGCCCTGACAAGCCCGCTGAAAACCCCCCCAGGCCCTTGCAAACCCGCCCAGGCTTCGATAAACCCGCCCTGGCACCGATACCCCTGCCCAGGCCCTGATGAACCCGCGAAAGCCTTGGTAAACCTGCCCAAGCCCAGATAAACCTACCCCAGCAATGATAAACCCGCAATAAACCGACTTAGGGCTCCAAAAACCCGCCAAGTCCCTGATAAACCCTCCAAGGCCCTGATAAACCTTTTCAAGCCCTGAGAAACCCCCCAGGCAATAAAAACCCCACCCTAAACCAGCCCAGGCCTTGATAAACCCATTGAGGCCCTGGTAAACCAGCCATAAACCATCCCAGGTTCTGATAAACCCGCCCAGGCTCGGATAAACCCGCCCAGGCCCTGATAAACTCGACCAATCCCTGATAAACCCACCTTAAACCCACCCTGGCACTGATAAAACCCCCCAGACTAAGATAAACCCACTCAGGCAATGATAAACCAACCCAAGCCCTGATAAATCCACCCAGGGGTTGAGAAACCCGCACAGGAAATGATAAACTTCGCCCAAAACTCGCGCAGGGACCGATAAACCCGCCCAAACCCCATAAATCCTGCCAGGCCCAGATAAACCCACCCATGCAATGATTAACCCGCCCAGAACCTGATGAACCCGCCAAGGACCTGATAAACCCGCCCTAAACCCACCCAGGCCCCGATAAACCTGCCCTATCCCCGATAAATCCGGCCAGGCCCCGATGAACCCGCACAGGCCCCGATAAACCCGCCCAAGCCACAATAAATCGGCCCAGGCCTTGATAAACGCGCCCTAATCCCGCCTCAGCCGTCATAACCCGCCTAGGAAATGATAAACCAGCAGTAAACTCACCCAGGTGCCATAAACCAGCCCAAATCGTGATAAACACCGCCAAGGTCCTGATAAACCAGTCCAAACACTGATAAACCCACCCAAGCCCTGATAAAATAGCCCAGGCTCTGATAAACCTGCCCTAAACCCGCATAGGCCCCGATAAACCCGTTTAGGCCCCGATAAATGCGCCCACGCCTCGATAAACCGGCCCAGGCCTCGGTAAATCCGCCCAGGCCTCGATAAATCCGCCCAGGCCTTGATAAACTCACCCAGGCCTTGATAAACCCGCTCTAAACCAACTCAGGTCCTGATAGACCAGCCCAGGACCTGATAAACCCTATTCTGACCCGGATAAAACTCCTCAGTCCATAAGAAATACACCCAGACCCTGATAAACCTAACCAAGGCCAAATAAACCTGCACAGGCCCTGATAAACCCTCTCAGGCCTGATAAATCCTCTGAGGCCCTGATAAACCCTATCAGGCCCTGATGAATCTGCCAAAGCCCTGATAAACCTACCCTAGGCCCTGTTAAACCCACCCAGGCTCTGATAAACCCTTCTCAAACCCTGATAAACCCGCTTAGTCCCTAATAAAACTGAAAAGCCCTGATAAACCTGCGCAGGCCTTGATAAACCCACCCAGGCCCTGATAAACCCACCCAAGCTCTAGTAAACCCAATCAATCCCTGATAAACAAGCCCAGGCCATGATAAACCCACCCAAGCTCTAGTAAACCCAATCAATCCCTGATAAACAAGCCCAGGCCATGATAAACCCTTCACAGACCCTGATTAACCCTCCTGAGGCCCTGATAAACCCACTAAGTCCCTGATAATTTTGCCCAGGGTCTGATAAACCTTAAAGGGCCCTCATAAACCAGTCCAGGCCCTGATAAACCCATGCAAGCACTGATAAACCTGCCCAGGCCCTGATAATCCTGCCCAGGTCCTGATAAACCAGCCCAGGCCCTGACAAACCCTCTTAGATCCCTGATAAACCTTTCTGAGACCCTGATAAATCTCCCAAGGCCCCGAAAAATCGGTCCAAGCCCTGAGAAGCCCCCCCAGGCCCTGATAAACCCACCAAGGCCCTGATTAACCCACCCAGGCACTGCTAAACTCTCCCAGGCCCTGATAACCCCACCCATGTCTTGAAAAACCCTATAAAGCCTTGATAAACCTGCCAAAGCCCTGATAAACCTGCAAAGACCCTGATAAACCCAGAGAGGCCCTGATAAACTCTCCCTAGACACTGATAAACCTGCCCAGGCAATGATAAACCTGCCCAGGCCCTGATAAAACTGCAAAGCCCTGATAAACCCACTCAGTCCCTGATAAACCTGACCAGGCCCTGATAAACCCACCCAAGTCCTGGTAATCCCACCCATTCCCTGAAAAAATATCCCAGGCCATGATAAACCCTTCACAGATCCTGATAAACCCTCCTGAGCCGCTGATAAACAAACTAATTCACCCAGGTTCTGATAAGAAAGCCCAGGCCCTGACAAACCCTCTTAGGACCCTGATAAACCCTACTCAGACCCTGATAAATCCCTCCCAGGCCCTGATAAACCCGCCCAGGCCCTGATAATCACACCCAGGCCTTGATAAACAAACAAAGGCCATGATAACTCAACCATTAACTTATAAACCCTCCCAGACCCATATAAACCTGCCTAGGCAATGATAAACTCTCCTCAGAAAATGATAAACCCTCCTCAGACCCTGATAAACTCACCCTGGCTCTTATAAACCCGCCCAGGCCTTGATAAACCCGCATAGGCTCTGATAAACCCGCCGAGAGTTGATAAACACTGCTAGGCACTGATAAACCCATTGAGGCCCTGATAAATCCTCCTCAGACCCCGATGTACCATCCTCAGTCCTTGATAAATCCGTCCAGGCCCTGATAATCCCGTCTCAGACCCTGATAAAAACGCCCAGGCCCTGATAAACCAGTCCATGTCCTGATAAAATAGCATAGGCCCTGATAAGCCCACCCAAGTGCTGATAAACCGCAAAGGCCCTGATAAACCCATCATGGCACTGATAAACTCTCCTTAGACCCTGATAAACCTGCACAGGCCTTGATAAACCCGCCCAGACCCTGAAAAACCTGTCCAAGCCTTGATAACCTCGCCCAGGCCCTGATAATCCCGCCAAGGCCTTTATTAACCCACCCAGGCCCTGATAAACCCTCCCAGGCCCTGATAATCCTGCCTAGGCCCTGATAAATTCTCCTCAGACCCTGATAAACCCTCCTCATACCCTGATAAACCCACCCAAGCCCTGATAAACCCGCTCCGGCTCTGCTATACCTGCCCAGGCATTAATAAACATGGCCAGTCCCTAATAAACCAATCCAGGCAATGATAAATTTTCCTCAGACCCTGATAAACCCTCCTAAGACCCCGATAAATCCGCCCAGGACCTGATAAACCCTCCACAGACCATGATAAATCCGCCCAGGGCCTGATAAAAACGCATAAGCCCTGATAATCCCGCATAAGCCCTGATAAACCCGCCCAGGCCCTGATAAACCCGCCAAGACACTGATAAACCCTTCTCAGACCTTGATAAACATGCACAGCCCATGATAAATCCACCGAGACCCTGATACCCTGCCCAAGCTCTAATAAACCCTCCATTGCCCTGATAAATCTGCCCAAGCCCTGATAAGCCCGCCCACGACCTGATAAACCCGCCAAGGCCCTGATTAACCCACCCAGGCCCTGATAAACCCTCCCAGACCCTGATAATCCTGCCTAGGCTCTGATAAACTCTCCTCAAACCCTGATAAACCTTCCTCAGACCCTGATAAACCAGCACAGGACCTGATAAACCTGCCTAGGCCCCAATAAACCCGTCCAGGCACTGATAAACAAACCCAAGCCTCGATAAACAAGCCCAGGCCCTAATAAAACAGCCCTAAACCCGCCTAGGCCCCGATAAACCCGCCCAGGTCCCGATAAACCCGCCCAGGAGCCGATAAACCCGCCCAGGAGCCGATAAACCCGCCCAGGACCCGATAAACCCACCCATGCACTGATAAACCCACCCAATCCTTGATAAACCCACCCTAAACCAGCTCAGGGCCTAATAAACCAACCTAGGCCTTGATAAACCCACCTTAAACCCTCCCAGGCCCTGATAAACCAGCCCACGACCTGTTAAACTCTCTTCAGACCCTGATAAAAGGTCCTCAGTCCCTAATAATTACATCCATACCCTGATAAACCTTTCCATGCCCAAATAAACTTGCCCAGGCCCTGATAAACCCACCCAGACATTGATAAACCCGCCCATGCCCTGAAAAACCTGCCCATGCCTTGATAAACCCTATAAAGCCTTGATAAACCTGCCAAAGCCCTGATAAACCTGCAAATTCCCTGATAAACCCACAGAGGCCCTGATAAACCCTCCTCAGACACTGATAAACCTGTCCAGGCCCTGATAAACCCACCCAGGCCCTGATAAAACTGCAAAACCCTGATAAACCTGCCTGGTCCCTGATAAACCTGACTAGGCCCTGATAAACCCACCCAAGACCTGGTAATCAAAATCATTCCCTGAAAAAATATCCCAGGCCATGATAAACCCTTCACAGATCCTGATAAACCCTCCTGAGGGCCTGATAATGACACTAAGACGCCGAGGTCCTGATAAACCAGCCCAGGCCCTGAGAAACCCGCCTAGGCCCTGATAAAACAGCAAAGTCCTGAAAAACCCGCCCAGGCCCTGAAAAACCAGCCCAGGCCCTGAAAAACCAGCCCAGGCCCTGATAAACAAGCCCAACTCCTGATAATCCCACCCATTCCCTGATAAACAAGCCCATGCCATGATAAACCTTTCACAGACCCTGATAAACCCACTTAGGACCCTGATAAACTCTACTCAGACCCTGATAAATTCCCCAGGCCCTGATAAACCCGCCCAACCCTGATAAGCCCACCCAGGCCATGATAAACCCACCAAGACCCTGATTAACTCACCCATGAACTGATAAACCCTCCCAGACCCTTATAAGCTTGCCTAGGCCCTGATAAACTCTCCCAAGACCATGATAAACCCTTCCAAGACTGTGATAAACCCACCCTGGCCATGATAAACCTCTCCAGGCATTGATAAACCCGCCCAGGCCTTGATAAACACGCAAAGGCTCTGATAAACCCGCCGAATCTTTGATAAACACGGATAGGAACTGATAAACCCGTTCATGCCCTTATAAATCCTCCTGAGACCCTGATAAACCATCCTCAGTCCTTGATAAATCCATCCAGGCCCTGATAAACCCTTGTCAGAAACTGATAAACCAGCCCATGTCCCGATAAACCAGCATAGGCCCTGATAAACCCGCCCAAGCACTGATAAACCTGCAAATACCTGATAAATCCATCAAAGCGCTGATCAACTCTCCTTAGACCCTGATAAACCTGCACAGGCCTTGATAAACCCGCTCAGACCCTGAAAAACCTGTCCAAGCCTTGATAAACCGGCCATGACCCTGATAAACCCGCCCAAGCCCTGATAACCTTGCCCGGGCCCTGATAAACCCGCCAAGGCCCTTATTATCCCACCCAGGCACTGATAAACCCTCCCAGGCCCTGATAATCCTGCCTAGGCCCTGATAAATTCTCCTTAGACCCTGATAAACCCTCCTCAGACCTGATAAACCCGCTCAGGCTCTCTTATACCCGTCCAGGCATTGATAAACATTGCCAGTTCCTGATAAACCCATCCAGGCCCTGATAAATCTTTCTCAGACCCTCATAAACTTCCAGGCGCTGCTAAAACCCGCCAAGGCACTGATAAAGCCTCCTTAGACCCTGATAAACATGCACACGCCCTCCTCAAACCCTGATAAACCTTAATCAGACCCTGATAAACCAGCCCAGGCCCTGATAAACATGCCCAAGCCCTGATAATCCCGCCCAGGCCCTGATAAACCGGCACAGGCTCTGATAAACCTGCCCAGGCTTTCATAAACACAGCCAGGCCCTGATAAACCCATCCAGGCCCTGATAAATCTTTCTCAGACCATGATAAATCCGCCCAGGCCCTGATAAACCCTCTTCAGACCCTGATAAATCCTCCCAGATCCTGATAAACTCGTCCATGTCCTGATAGACCAGCATAGGCCCTGATATACCCACACATGCCCTGATAAACCCACCCAAGCCCTGGTAAACCCACCTATTATCTGATAAACAAGCCCAGGCCATGATACCTTCCTGAGGCCCTGATAAACCCGCTAAATTCCTAATAAACCCGCCCAGGCCCTTATAAACCAGCCCAGGCCCTGATAAACCAGCCCAGGCCCTGATAAACCATCCCTGGGCCTTATAAACCAGCCCAGGCCCTGATAAACCCACGGATTAACTGATAAACCTGCACAGGAACTGATAATCTCACCCAGGTCCTGATAAACCAGCCCAGGCCCTGAAAAACCCTCTTAGGTCCCTGATGAACCTTCCTCAGACCCTGATAAACTCTCCTCAGATCCTGATAAATCCACTCAGGCCCTGATAAACCCTCCTCAGACCCTAACAAACCTACCCAGGCCCTGCTAAAAACTCCAAGGCCCTGATAATTCTACCTAGGCCCTGATAATCTCTCCTAATATGCTGATAAACCCTCCTCAAACCCTGATAAACCAACCCAGGCCCTGATAAACCCACACAGGGTCTGATAAATCTTCCTCAGACCCTGAAAAACGCTCCTCAGACCCTGATAAATCCGCCCAGGCCCTGATAAACCCTCCTCAAACCCTGATAAAACTGCCCAGGCCCTGATAAACCCACCCATGTCCTAATAAACCTGCATAGGCCCTGATAAAAACCCACCAAAGCCCTGATAAACCCACCTAGGTCCTGATAAACCAGCCGAACCACTGGTAAATCTGCCTTGGCCCCGAAAAACCTACCATGGCCATGATAAAACCCCATCAGACCCTGATAAACCCTCCTAAGGCCCTGATGAACCTGCATAGGCTCTGATAAACCCACCCAGGCCCTGATAAACTCTTCCAGGCCCTGATAAACCTCCCCAAGGCCTGACAAACCTCCCCATTCCCTGATAAACTTTCTTTAGACCCTGATAAAATCTCCTCAGACCCTGATAAATTCCACCAGCCCCAGATAAACCCGTCCAAGCCCTGAAAAAAGTCCTGGCTTTGATAAACCCGCCCATGTCCTGATAAACCGTCCCAAACCCTGATAAACCTGCCCAGGCCATGATAAACCCTCCTCAGACCCTGATAAACCCACACAGGCCCTGATAAACCTGCCCAGACCCTGATAAACCTGTCCAAGCCCTGATAAACCCGCCCATTCTCTGATAAACCCGCCTAAGCACTGACAAACCCGCCCTGGCCCTGATAAATCCGCCTAAGCCCTGGTAAACCAGCCTAGGCCCTGAAAAACCTGCCCAGGCCATGATAAACCCTTCTCAGACCCTAATAAATCCTCCTCCGGCCCTGATAAACCCGCACAGGCGCTGATAAACCTGGACAGGCAAGGATAAACATGCCCAAGAACTGATAAACCCACTCAGGCACTGATAAACCCCCCCAAGCACTGATAAACCAGCCCAGGCCCGTATAAAGCCGACTAAGCCCTGGTTAACCCCCCTAGGCCCTGAAAATCCTGCCATGGCCTTCATAACCCCTCATCAGACCAGATAAATCCTCCTAAGGCCCTCATAAACCTGCATAGGCCCTGATAAACCCACCCAGGATATGATATACCAGCCCAGGCCTTGATAAACCCACCCAGGCCTTTATAAACCCGCCCAGGCCCTGATAAACCTGCCCAGGGGCTGGCCAGCCCAGGCCCTGATAAACTTTCTTCAGACCCTGATAAACCCTCCTCAGACCCTGATAAATTCCCACAGGCCCAGATAAACCCACCCAAGCCCTGAAAAACATGCCCAGGCCTTTATGAACCCACCCAGGCCATGATAAACCCAACAAGGCCCTGATAAACCTGCCCTAAACCAGCCCAGTTCTCCATAAACCCATCGAGGCCCTGACAAACCCGCTCTGAAACCGCCCAGGCCCTTGCAAACCCGCCCAGGCTTTGATAAACCCGCCCAGGCTCCGGTAACAATGCCCAGGCCCAGATGAACCCGTGAAAGCCTTGGTAAACCTGCCCAACCCAAGATAAACCCGCCCAAGCAATGATAAACCCGCAATAAACCGGCTTAGGCCTCGATAAACCCGCCAAGTCCTTGATAAACCCTCCAAAGTCCTGATAAACCCTCCAAGGCCCTGATAAACCCACCCAGGCCCTGAAAACCCCACCCAAAACCAGCCCAGGCCTTGATAAACCCATTGAGGCCCTGGTAAACCAGCCATAAACCATCCCAGGTTCTGATAAACCCGCCCAGGCTCGGATAAACCCGCTCAGGCCCTGATAAACTCGACCAAGCTGTGATGAACCCGACTAGGCCCTGATAAACCCACCCAGGCCTTGAGAAACCCGCCCAGGATTTGGTAAACAATACCAAAATCTCGCCCAGGCACCGATAAAAACGCCAAGCCCCAATAAATCCTGCCAGACCGGGATAAACCCGCCCAGGCAATGATTAACCCGCCCAAGACCTGATGAACCCACCAATTACCTGATAAACCCGCCTTAAACCCACCCAGGCCCCAATAAACCCGCCCTAGCCCCGATAAATCCGGCCAGGCCCCAATAAACCCGCCCAGGCCCCGATGAACCGGCCCAGGCCTTGATAAACCCTCCTCAGACCCTAATAAACCTTCCTCTGGCCCTGATAAACCTGCCTAGGAAATGATAAACCAGCAGTAAACTCACCCAGTTGCCATAAACCAGCCCAAGCCCTGATAAACCCACAAAGGTCCTGATAAACCCGTCCAGCTGCTGATAAACCCACCCAAACCCTGATAAACCAGCCCAGGCTCTGATAAACCCATCCTAAAAAGGCAGAGACCCCGATAAACCCGCCCAGGCAACGATAAACGCAACCAGGCCTCGATAAACCGGCCCAGGCCCCGATAAATTCGGCCAGGCCCTGATAAACTCGGCTAGGCCTTGATAAACCAGCCCTAAACCACCAAGGCCCTGATAGACCAGCCCAGGACCTGATAAACCCTCTTCAGACTCGGATAAAACTCCTCAGTCCCTAATAAATACACCCAGACCCTGATAAACCTGCCCAAGACCAAATAAACCCACACAGGCCCTGATAAACAAACCCATGCCCTGATAAACCCTCTCAGGCCTCATAAACCCTCTCAGGCCCTGATAAATCCGCCAAAGCCATGATAAACCTGAACAGGCCCTGTTAAACCCACCAAGGCTCTGATAAACCCTTCTCAGACCCTGATAAACCTGCCCACACCCTGGTAAACTCACCCAGGCCCTAATAAAACTGCAAAGCCCTAATAAACCTGCCCAGGCCTTGATAAACCTGCCCCAGCCCTGAAAACTCACCCAAGCTCTAGTAATCCCACCCATTCCCTGATAAACAAGCCCAGGCCATGATAAACCCTTCACAGACCCTGATTAACCCTCCTCAGGCCCTGATAAACCCACTAAGTCCCTCATAATCTCACCCAGGCCCTGATAAACCTGAACAGGCCCTGATAAACCAGCCCAGGCCCTGAAAAACCCATACAGGCACTGATAAACCTGCCCAGGCCCTGATAATTCTGCCCAGGTCCTAATAAACCAGCCCAGGCTCTGACAAACCGACTTAGGGCCCTGATAAACCCTCCTGAGACCCTGATAAATCTCCCCAGGCCCCGAAAAACCGGTCCAAGCCCTGATAAGCCTGCCCAGGCCCTGATAAACCCACCAAGGCCCTGATTAACCCACCCAGGCAATGCTAAACCCTCCCAGGCACTGATAACCCCACCCTAAACCCTCCCAGGCCTCAATAAACCCGCCAAGGCCCTAGTAAACCCGCCAGAAACCCGCCCAGGTTCTGATAAACCCGACTTGGCCCGGATAAACCGGCCCAGGCCATGATAAACTCGACCAAGCCATGATAAATCCGCCCTAAACCTGCCCAGGCACTGAAAACCCTCCCATGCTCTGATAAACCCACTCAGGCACTGATAAAACTGCACAGGCCTTGTAAACCAAACCAGGCCCTGATAAACCAGACCAGTTATTGAGAAACCCTCCCGGGAAATGATTAAACTCGCCCTAAACTCGCTCAGGCACTGATAAACCCACACAAGCCCTGATAAACCCGCCCAGGCCCGGATAAACCCGCCCAGACCCGGATAAACCCGCCCAGGCCCGGATAAACCTGCCCAAGCCCTGATGAACCTGCCTGGGCCCTGATAAACCCGCCCTAAAACCGCCAAGACCCCGATAAAGCTGCCCAGGTTCCTATAAACCAGCCCAGGCCGTGATAAACTCGTCCAGGCTTTGATAAACGCACCATAAACCTGCCCCGGCCCTGAAAAAACCCGCCTCGGCCCTGATAAACCCGCCCTAAACCCGCCCAGGCGCTGATAAACCAGCCCAATCCCCGATAAACCTTCCTAGGCCCCGATAAACCCGTCCAAGCACTGATAAACAAACCCAAGCCTCCATAAACAAGCCAAGACCCTGATAAAACCCAACTAAACCCGCCTAGGCACCAATAAACCCGCCCAGGCCACGATAAACCCGCCCATGCACCAATAAACCCACCCAATCCTTGATAAACACACACTAAACCATCCCAGGGCCTAATAAACCAGCCCAGGCTTTGATAAACCCACCCTAAACCCTCCCATGCCCTGATAAACCAGCCCAGAACCTTTTAAACCCTCTTCAGACACTGATAAAAATTTCTCAGTCCCTAATAATTACACCCATATCCTGATAAACCTGTCCAATCCCAAATAAACTTGCCCAGGCCCTGATAAACCCACGCAGGCATTGATACACCCGCCCATGCCCTGATAAACCCGCCCATGATTTGTTAAAACCTATAAAGCCTTGATAAACCTGCCAAAGCCCTGATAAACCTGCAAAGGCCCTGATAAACACACAGAGACCCTGATAAACCCTCCTCAGACCCTCATAAACCTGCCAAGGCCTTGATAAACCCACCCAGGCCCTGGCAAAACTGCAAAGCCCTGATAAACCCACCTAGGCCCTGATAAACCCGACCAGGCCCTGATAAACCCACCCAAGTCCTGGTAATCCCACCCATTCCCTGAAAAAATATCCCAGGCCATGATAAACCCTTCACAGATCCTGATAAACCCTCCTGAGCCCCTGATAAACAAACTAATTCACCCAGGTCCTGATAAGAAAGCCCAGGCCCTGACAAACCCTCTTAGGACCCTGATAAACCCTACTCAGACCCTGATAAATCCCCCCAGGCCCTGATAAACCCGCCCAAGCCCTGATAATCACACCCAGGCCTTGATAAACAAACAAAGGCCCTGATAACTCAACCATTAACTGATAAACCCTCCCAGACCCTTATAAACCTGCCTAGGCAATGATAAACTCTCCTCAGACCATGATAAACCCTCCTCAGACCCTGATAAACCCACCCTGGCCCTGATAAACCCGCCCAGGTCTTGATAAACTCGCATAGGCTCTGATAAACCCGCCGAGAGTTGATAAACACGGCTAGGCACTGATAAACCCGTTCAAGCCCTGATAAATCCTCCTCAGACCCCGATGTACCATCCTCAGTCCTTGATAAATCCGTCCAGGCCCTGATAATCCCGTCTCAGACCCTGATAAACACGCCCAGGCCCTGATAAACCAGCCCATGTCCTGAAAAAAAAGCATAGGGCCTGATAAACCCACCCAAGCACTGATAAACCCACAAAGGCACTGATAAACCCATCAAGGCACTGATAAACTCTCCTTAGACCCTGATAAACCTGCACAGGCCTTGATAAACCCGCCCAGACCCTGAAAAACCTGTCCAAGCCTTGATAACCTCGCCCAGGCCCTGATAATCCCGCCAAGGCCCTTATTAACCCACCCAGGCCCTGATAAACCCTCCCAGGCCCTGATAATCCTGCCTAGGCCCTGATAAATTCTCCTCAGACCCTGATAAACCCTCCTCAGACCCTGATAAACCCACCCAGGCCCTGATAAACCCGCTCCGGCTCTGCTATACCTGCCCAGGCATTAATAAACATGGCCAGTCCCTAATAAACCAATCCAGGCAATGATAAATTTTCCTCAGACCCTGATAAACCCTCCTAAGACCCCGATAAATCCGCCCAGGACCTGATAAACCCTCCACAGACCATGATAAATCCGCCCAGGGCCTGATAAACCCGCATAAGCCCTGATAATCCCGCATAAGCCCTGATAAACCCGCCCAGCCACTGATAAACCCTTCTCAGACCTTGATAAACATGCACAGCCCATGATAAATCCACCCAGACCCTGATACCCTGCCCAAGCTCTAATAAACCCTCCATTGCCCTGATAAATCTGCCCAAGCCCTGATAAACCTGCACAGGCCCTGATAAACCCGCCAAGGCCCTGATTAACCCACCCAGGCCCTGATAAACCCTCCTAGGCCCAGATAATCCTGCCTAGGCCCTGATAAACTCTCCTCATACCCTGATAAACCTTCCTCAGACCCTGATAAACCCGCCCAGGCCCTGATAAACCTGCCCAGGCCCTGATAAACCCGCCCAGGCCCTGATAAACCCACCCAAGCCTTGATAAACCCGCCCAGGCCTTGATAAACCCACCCAGACCATGATAAACCTCCTCAGACCCTGATAAATCCACCCAGACCCTGATAAACCCGCCTAGGCCATGATAAACCCGCCAAGACCCTGATAAACCCGCCCAGGAACTGATAAACCCGCCCAGGCCCCGATAAACCCGCCCAGGCACCGATAAACCCACCCAGGCTCTGATACACCCACCCAAGCCTTGATAAACCCACACTAAACCAGCCCAGACCCTGATAAACCAGCCCAGACCTTGATAAACATGCCCTAAGCCCTCCCAGGCCGTGTTAAAGCAGCCCAGGACTGATAAACCGTCTTTAGACATTGATAAAAACTCCTCAGTCCCTAATAGATACACCCAGACCCTGATAAAAATTTCCATCCCCAAATAAACTTGCCCAGGCCCTGAAAAACACACCCAGCATTGATAAACCCGCCCATGCCCTGAAAAACCTGCCCATGCCTTGATAAACCTGCCAAAGCCCTGATAAACCTGCAAATTCCCTGATAAACCCACAGAGGCCCTGATAAACCCTCCTCAGACACTGATAAACCTGTCCAGGCCCTGATAAACCCACCCAGGCCCTGATAAAACTGCAAAACCCTGATAAACCTGCCTGGTCCCTGATAAACCTGACCAGGCCCTGATAAACCCACCCAAGACCTGGTAATCAAAATCATTCCCTGAAAAAATATCCCAGGCCATGATAAACCCTTCACAGATCCTGATAAACCCTCCTGAGGGCCTGATAATGACACTAAGACGCCGAGGTCCTGATAAACCAGCCCAGGCCCTGAGAAACCCGCCTAGGCCCTGATAAAACAGCAAAGTCCTGAAAAACCCGCCCAGGCCCTGAAAAACCAGCCCAGGCCCTGATAAACAAGCCCAACTCCTGATAATCCCACCCATTCCCTGATAAACAAACCCATGCCATGATAAACCTTTCACAGACCCTGATAAACCCACTTAGGACCCTGATAAACTCTACTCAGACCCTGATAAATTCCCCAGGCCCTGATAAATTCCCCAGGCCCTGATAAACCCGCCCAAGCCCTGATAAACCCACCCAGGCCATGATAAACCCACCAAGACCCTGATTAACTCACCCATGAACTGATAAACCCTCCCAGACCCTTATAAACTTGCCTAGGCCCTGATAAACTCTCCCAAGACCATGATAAACCCTTCCAAGACTGTGATAAACCCACCCTGGCCATGATAAACCTTTCCAGGCATTGATAAACCCGCCCAGGCCTTGATAAACACGCAAAGGCTCTGATAAACCCGCCGAATCTTTGATAAACACGGATAGGAACTGATAAACCCGTTCATGCCCTTATAAATCCTCCTGAGACCCTGATAAACCATCCTCAGTCCTTGATAAATCCATCCAGGCCCTGATAAACCCTTGTCAGAAACTGATAAACCAGCCCATGTCCCGATAAACCAGCATAGGCCCTGATAAACCCGCCCAAGCACTGATAAACCTGCAAATGCCTGATAAATCCATCAAAGCGCTGATCAACTCTCCTTAGACCCTGATAAACCTGCACAGGCCTTGATAAACCCGCTCAGACCCTGAAAAACCTGTCCAAGCCTTGATAAACCGGCCATGACCCTGATAAACCCGCCCAAGCCCTGATAACCTTGCCCAGGCCCTGATAAACCCGCCAAGGCCCTTATTAACCCACCCAGGCCCTGATAAACCCTCCCAGGCCCTGATAATCCTGCCTAGGCCCTGATAAATTCTCCTCAGACCCTGATAAACCCTCCACAGACCCTGATAAACCCGGCCAGGCCCTGATAAACCAGCCTCGGCTCTGATATACCCGCCCAGGCATTGATAAACATTGCCAGTTCCTGATAAACCCATCGAGGCCCTGATAAATCTTCCTCAGACCCTCATAAACCACCAGGCCCTGATAAACCCACCAAGGCACTGATAAACCCTCCTCAGACCCTGATAAACATGCACAGGCCCTCCTCAAACCCTGATAAACCTTCCTCAGACCCTGATAAACCAGCCCAGGCCCTGATAAACATGCCCAAGCCCTGATAATCCCGCCCAGGCCCTGATAAACCTGCCCAGGCTCTGATAAACCTGCCCAGGCTTTCATAAACACAGCCAGACCCTGATAAACCCATCCAGGCCCTGATAAATCTTTCTCAGACCATGATAAATCCCCCCAGGCCCTGATAAACCCTCTTCAGACCATGATAAATCCTCCCAGATCCTGATCAACTCGTCCATGTCCTGATAGACCAGCATAGGCCCTGATATACCCACACATGCCCTGATAAACCCACCCAAGCCCTGGTAAACCCACCTATTCCCTGATAAACAAGCCCAGGCCATGATACCTTCCTGAGGCCCTGATAAACCTGCTAAATCCCTAATAAACCCGCCCAGACCCTGATAAACCTGCCCAGGCCCTGATAAACCAGCCCAGGCCCTTATAAACCAGCCCAGGCCCTGATAAACCCACGGATTAACTGATAAACCTGCACAGGCACTGATAATCTCACCCAGGTCCTGATAAACCAGCCCAGGCCCTGAAAAACCCTCTTAGGTCCCTGATGAACCTTCCTCAGACCCTGATAAACTCTCCTCAGATCCTAATGAATCCACTCAGGCCCTGATAAACCCTCCTCAGACCCGAACAAACCTACCCAGGCTCTGCTAAAAACTCCAAGGCCCTGATAATTCTACCTAGGCCCTGATAATCTCTCCTAATAAACTGACAAACCCTCCTCAGACCCTGATAAACCAACCCAGGCCCTGATAAACCCACACAGGGTCTGATAAATCTTCCTCAGACCCTGAAAAACGCTCCTCAGACCCTGATAAATCCGCCCAGGCCCTGATAAACCCTCCTCAAACTCTAATAAAACTGCGTTGGCCCCGATAAACCCACCCATGTCCTAATAAACATGCATAGGCCCTGATAAAAACCCACCAAAGCCCTGATAAACCCACCTAGGTCCCGATAAACCAGCCGAAGCCCTGGTAAACCTGCCTTGGCCCCGAAAAACCTACCATGGCCATGATAAAACCCCATCAGACCCTGATAATCCCTCCTAAGGCCCTGATGAACCTGCATAGGCTCTGATAAACCCACCCAGGCCCTGATAAACCAGCGCAGGCCCTGATAAACTCTTCCAGGCCCTGATAAACCTCCCCAGGGCCTGACAAACCTCCCCATTCCCTGATAAACTTTCTTCAGACCCTGATAAAATCTCCTCAGACCCTGATAAATTCCACCAGCCCCAGATAAACCCGTCCAAGCCCTGAAAAAAGTCCTGGCTTTGATAAACCCACCCAGGCCATGATAAACCCGCCCATGTCCTGATAAACCGTCCCAAACCCTGATAAACCTGCCCAGGGCCTGATAAACCCTCCTTAGACCCTGATAAACACACACAGGCCCTGATAAACCTGCCCAGAACCTGATAAACCTGTCCAAGCCCTGATAAACCCGCCCATTCTCTGATAAACCCGCCTAAGCACTGACAAACCCGCCCTGGCCCTGATAAATCCGCCTAAGCCCTGGTAAACCAGCCTAGGCCCTGAAAAACCTGCCCAGGCCATGATAAACCCTTCTCAGACCCTAATAAATCCTCCTCCGGCCCTGATAAACCCGCACAGGTGCTGATAAACCTGGACAGGCAAGGATAAACATGCCCAAGAACTGATAAACCCGCCCAAGCCCTTATAAAAACACCCAAGCACTGATAAACCTGCCTAGGTCCTGATAAACCCGCCTAAGCCATGGTAAACCCGCCTAGGCCCTGAAAAACCTGCCATGGCCATGATAAACCCTCATCAGACCCTGATAAACCCTCCTAAAGCCCTGATAAACCTGCATAGGCTCTGATAAACCCATCCAGGCCCTTATAAACCCGCCCACGCCCTGATAAACCTCCCCAGGCCTGGTAAACCAGCCCATTCCCTGATAAACTTTCTTCAGACCCTGATAAACCCTCCTCAGACCCTGATAAATTCCCCCAGCCCCAGATAAACCCATCCAAGCCCTGAAAAAAATGCCCAGGCTTTGATAAACCTGCCCAGGCCATGATAAACCCACCAAGGCCCTGATAAACCCGCCCTAAACCCGCCCAGTTCTCCATAAACCCATCGAGGCCCTGACAAACCCGCTCTAAAACCGCCCAGGCCCTTGCAAACCCGCCCAGGCTTTGATAAACCCGCCCAGGCTCCGGTAACAATGCCCAGGCCCTGATGAACCCGTGAAAGCCTTGGTAAACCTGCCCAACCCAAGATAAACCCGCCCAAGCAATGATAAACCCGCAATAAACCGGCTTAGGCCTCGATAAAC
Organism: Coenobita brevimanus; assembly: GCF_032717465.1. Taxonomy (NCBI): domain Eukaryota; kingdom Metazoa; phylum Arthropoda; class Malacostraca; order Decapoda; family Coenobitidae; genus Coenobita; species Coenobita brevimanus. The sequence continues at coordinate 8,843,891 of NC_136995.1, forward strand.
CCGCCAAGTCCTTGATAAACCCTCCAAGGTCCTGATAAACCCTCCAAGGCCCTGATAAACCCACCCAGGCCCTGAAAACCCCACCCAAAACCAGCCCAGGCCTTGATAAACCCATTGAGGCCCTGGTAAACCAGCCATAAACCATCCCAGGTTCTGATAAACCCGCCCAGGCTCGGATAAACCCGCCCAGGCCCTGATAAACTCGACCAAGCCGTGATGAACCCGACTAGGCCCTGATAAACCCACCCAGGCCTTGAGAAACCCGCCCAGGATATGGTAAACAATACCCAAAACTCGACCTGGCACCGATAAAAACGCCAAGCCCCAATAAATCCTGCCAGGCCGGGATAAACCCGCCCAGGCAATGATTAACCCGCCCAAGACCTGATGAACCCACCAATTACCTGATAAACCCGCCCTAAACCCACCCAGGCCCCAATAAACCCGCCCTAGCCCCGATAAATCCGGCCAGGCCCCAATAAACCCGCCCAGGCCCCGATGAACCGGCCCAGGCCTTGATAAACGCGCCCTAAACCCTCCCCAGGCCTGATAAACCTGCCTAGGAAATGATAAACCAGCAGTAAACTCACCCAGTTGCCATAAACCAGCCCAAGCCCTGATAAACCCGCCCAGGTCCTGATAAACCCGTCCAGCTGCTGATAAACCCACCCAAACCCTGATAAACCAGCCCAGGCTCTGATAAACCCATCCTAAACCGGCACAGACCCCGATAAACCCGCCCAGACCCCGATAAACGCGCCCAGGCCTCGATAAACCGGCCCAGGCCCCGATAAATCCGCCCAGGCCCTGATAAACTCGTCCAGGCCTTGATAAACCCGCCCTAAACCACCAAGGCCCTGATAAACCCACCCAGGCCCTGATAGACCAGCCCAGGACCTGATAAACCCTCTTCAGACCCGGATAAAACTCCTCAGTCCCTAATAAATACACCCAGACCCTGATAAACCTGCCCAAGACCAAATAAACCCACACAGGCCCTGATAAACAAACCCATGCCCTGATAAACCCCCTCAGGCCCTGATAAATCCGCCAAAGCCATGATAAACCTGAACAGGCCCTGTTAAACCCACCAAGGCTCTGATAAACCCTTCTCAGACCCTGATAAACCTGCCCACACCCTGGTAAACTCACCCAGGCCCTAATAAAACTGCAAAGCCCTAATAAACCTGCCCAGGCCTTGATAAACCTGCCCCAGCCCTGAAAACTCACCCAAGCTCTAGTAATCCCACCCATTCCCTGATAAACAAGCCCAGGCCATGATAAACCCTTCACAGACCCTGATTAACCCTCCTCAGGCCCTGATAAACCCACTAAGTCCCTCATAATCTCACCCAGGCCCTGATAAACCTGAACAGGCCCTGATAAACCAGCCCAGGCCCTGAAAAACCCATGCAGGCACTGATAAACCTGCCCAGGCCCTGATAATCCTGCCCAGGTCCTAATAAACCAGCCCAGGCTCTGACAAACCCTCTTAGGGCCCTGATAAACCCTCCTGAGACCCTGATAAATCTCCCCAGGCCCCGAAAAACCGGTCCAAGCCCTGATAAGCCTGCCCAGGCCCTGATAAACCCACCAAGGCCCTGATTAACCCACCCAGGCAATGCTAAACCCTCCCAGGCCCTGATAACCCCACCCTAAACCCACCCAGGCCTCAATAAACCCACCAAGGCCCTGGTAAACCCGCCAGAAACCCGCCCAGGTTCTGATAAACCCGACTTGGCCCGGATAAACCGGCCCAGGCCATGATAAACTCGACCAAGCCATGATAAATCCGCCCTAAACCTGCCCAGGCACTGAAAACCCTCCCATGCTCTGATAAACCCACTCAGGCACTGATAAACCTGCCCAGGCCTTGTAAACCAGACCAGACCCTGATAAACCAGACCAGCCATTGAGAAACCCTCCCGGGAAATGATAAACTCGCCCTAAACTCGTTCAAGCACTGATAAACCCTCCCAAGCCCCGATAAACATGCCCAGGCCCGGATAAACCCGCCCAGGCCCGGATAAACTAACCCAGGCCCTGATAAACCTACCCAAAACCTGATGAACCCGCCTAGGCTCTGATAAACCCACGCCCTGATAAACCGCCCAACCCTGATAAACCTGCCCAGGCCTGATAAACCAGCCCAGGACATGATAAACTCGTCCAGGCTTTGATAAACGCACCATAAACCTGCCCCGGCCCTGAGAAAATCCGCCTCGGCCCTGATAAACGCGCTATAAACCCACCCAGGCGCCGATAAACCAGCAAAAGCCCCGATAAACCTTCCTAGGCCCCGATAAACCCGTCCAAGCACTGATAAACAAACCCAAGCCTCGATAAACAAGCCAAGACCCTGATAAAACCCAACTAAACCCGCCTAGGCACCAATAAACCCGCCCAGGCCACGATAAACCCGCCCATGCACCGATAAACCCACCCAATCCTTGATAAACCCACCTAATCCTTTATAAACCCAACATAAACCCGCCCAGGGCCTAATAAACCAGCCCAGGCTTTGATAAACCCACCCTAAACCCTCCCATGCCCTGATAAACCAGCCCAGAACCTTTTAAACCCTCTTCAGACACTGATAAAAATTTCTCAGTCCCTAATAATTACACCCATATCCTGATAAACCTGTCCAATCCCAAATAAACTTGCCCAGGCCCTGATAAACCCACGCAGGCATTGATACACCCGCCCATGCCCTGATAAACCCGCCCATGATTTGTTAAAACCTATAAAGCCTTGATAAACCTGCCAAAGCCCTGATAAACCTGCAAAGGCCCTGATAAACACACAGAGACCCTGATAAACCCTCCTCAGACCCTCATAAACCTGCCCAGGCCCTGATAAACCCGCCCAGGTGCTGATAAAACTGGAAAGCCCTGATAAACCCACCTAGTCCCTGATAAACCCGACCAGGCCCTGATAAACCCACCCAAGTCCTGGTAATCCCACCCATTCCCTGAAAAAATATCCCAGGCGATGATAAACCCTTGACAGATCCTGATAAACCCTCCTGCGAACCTGATAAACCTACTAAGGCACCCAGGTCCTGATAAAAAAGCCCAGGCCCTGATAATTCAGCCCAGGTCCTGATAAACCAGCCCAGGCCCTGAAAAACCCTCTTAGGACCCTGATAAACCCTCCTCAGACCCTGAAAAATCTCCCCAGGCCCTGATAAACCTGTCCAAGCCCTGATAAGCCCGCCCAGGCCCTGATAAACCCACCAAGGCCCTGATTAACCCACCCAGGCCCTCATTAACCCTCCCAGGCCCTGATAAATCTGCCCAGACCCTGATAAACGCTCCCAGACCCTGATAAACCCGCCAAGGCCCTGGATAAACCCGCCTGATAAACCCGCCCAGGTTCTGATAAACCCACATTGGCCCTGATAAACCTGCCCAGGCCCTGATAAACCTGCCCAGGCCCTGATAAACCTGCCCAGGCCCTGATAAACCTGCCCAGGAACTGATAAACCCGCCCAGGCCCTGATAAACCTGCCCAGGCCCTGATAAACCTGCCCAGGCCCTGATAAACCCACCCAGGCCCTGATAAACCCTCCCAGGAATTGATAAACAATCCCAGACCCTGATAAACCTGCCCAATCCCTGATAAACCTGCCCAGGCCCTGATAAACCCTCTCACACAATGATAAACCTGCCCAGGCCCTGATAAACCAGGCCAGGCCCTGATAAACCCACCCAAGCCCTGATAAACCCACCTAGGCCCTGATAAACCTGGCCAGGCCCTGATAAACCAGGCCAGGCCCTGATAAACCAGGCCAGGCCCTGATAAACCCTCCAAAGACCCTGAAAAACCCACAGAAGCCCTCATAAACCTGCCTCAGACCCTGATAAACGCGCCCAGGCCCTGATAAACCCTCCAGGCCTGATAAAACCTGATAAACTCAGACCCTGATAAACCCGCCCAGGTGCTGATAAACCTGGCCCAGGCACTGATAAACCACCCAAGCCCTGATAAACCAGCCCAAGTTCTGGTAAACCTGCCTAGGCCCTGATAAACCCTTCCTAGGACACTGATAAACCATCCAAAGAATCAATAAACAAGCCCAGACCCTGATAAACCTGCCCAGTCCCTGATAAACCAGCGCAGGCCCTGATAAACCCGCCCAGGCCCTGATAAAACCACCCAATCCCAACCTAAGCCCAGGCCCTGATTAACACTCCCAGGCCTTGATAAACCCACCCTAAGCTCAACCAGGCTCTGATAAACCAGCCCAGGACCTGATAAACCCTCTTCAGAGCCTGATAAAAACTCCTTAGTCCCTAATAAGCAAAACCAGACCCTGATAAACCTGCCAAAGCCCCAAAAAACCTGCCCAGGCCCTGATAAACCCACCAATGCCCTGATAAACTTGCCCACGCCCTGATAAACCCTCTCATTCCCTGATAAACCTGCCAAAGCCCTGATAAACCTGCCCAGGCCCTGATAAACCCACCAAGGCACTGATAAACCCTCCTCAGACCCTGATAAACCTGCCCAGGCCCTGATAAACCCGCCCAAGCCCTGATAAAACTGCAAAGCCCTGATAAACCCACCCAGGCCCTGATAAACCCGCCCAGGCCCTGATAAACCCACCCAAGCCCTGGTAAACCCACCCAATCCCTGATAAACAAGCCCAGGCCATGATAAACCCTTGACAGACCCTGATAAACCCTCCTGAGGCCCTGATAAACCCACTAAGGCCCTGATAAACCTGCTCAGGCCCTGATAAACCAGCCCAGGCTTTGACAAACCCTCTTAGGACTCTGATAAATCCTCCTCAGACCCTGATAAATCCCCCAGGCCCTGATAAACCGGCCTAAGCCCTGATAAGCCCACCCAGGCCCTGATAAACCCACCAAGGCCCTGATAGATTTGCCTAGGCCCTGATAAACCCTCCCAGGCCCTGATAAACCTGCCTAGGCCCTGATAAACTCTCCTCAGACCCTGATAAACCCTCCTCAGACCCTGATAAACCCACCCAGGCCCTGATAAACCTGCCCAGGCCCTGATAAACATGCACAGGCTCTGATAAACCCACCCAGGCTTTGATAAACATGGCCAAACCCCCATAAACCCGTCCAGGACCTGATAAATCTTCCTCAGACCTTGATAAACCCTCCTCAGTCCCTGATAAATCCGCCCAGGCCCTGATAAATCCTCCTCAGATCCTGATAAACCCACCCAGGCCCTAATAAACCCACCCAAGTCCTGATAAATCCGCATAGGCCCTGATAAACCCACTGAAGCCCTGATAAACCTGACAAGACCCTGATAAACCAGCCAAGGCACTGATAAACCCTACTCAGACCCTGATAAATCTGCAGAGGCCCTGATGAACCCACCCAGACTCTGATAAATCTGCCCAAACCCTGATAAACCCGCCCAGGCCTTGATAAACCCACCTAAGCCCTGATAAGCCCACCCAGGCACTGATAAACCCTACCAGGCCCTGATAAACCTGCCTAGGCCCTGATAAATTCTCCTCAGACCATGATAAACCCTCCTCAGACCCAGATAAACCCTCCCAGGCCCTGATAAACCTGCCCAGGCCCTGATAAACCTGCCCAGGCTTTGATAAACATGGCCAGGCCCTGATAAACCCATCCAGGCCCTGATAAATCTTCCTCAGACCCTGATAAACCCTCCTCAGACCCTGATAAATATGCCCAGGCCCTGATAAACCCTCCTCAGACCTTGATAAACCCGCCCAGACCCTGATAAACCCGCCCATATCCTGATAAACTCACATACGCCATGATAAACCCGCCCAAGCCCTGATAAACCCGCCCAGTCCCTGATAAACCTTCCTCAGACCCTGATAAACACACACAAGCCATGATAAACCCTCCCATACCCTGATAAACCTGCCCAAGCCCTGATAGACCTGCCATGGCCCTGATAAAATCGCCCAAGCCCTGATAAGCCCGCCCAGGCCCTGATAAACCCGCCAAGGCCCTGATAAACCCACCCAGGCCCTGATAAACCCTCCTAGGCCCTGATAATCCTGCCTAGGCCCTGATAAACTCTCCTCATACCCTGATAAACCTTCCTCAGACCCTGATAAACCCGCCCAGACCCTGATAAACCTGCCCAGGCCCTGATAAACCCGCCTAGGCCCTGATAAACCCGCACAAGCTCTGATAAACCCGCCCAGGCCCTGATAAACCTGCCCTAAGCCCGTCTAGGCCCTGATAAACCCGTTCAGGCCCTGATAAACCCGCCCAGGCCCCGATAAACCCGCTCAGGCACCGATAAACCCGCCGAGGCCCCGATAAACCTGCCTAGGACCCGATAAACCCACCCATGCACTGATAAACTCACCCAATCTTTGATAAACCCACCCTTAACCAGCTCAGGGCCTAATAAACCAACCTAGGCCTTGATAAACCCTCCACCCTGATAAACCCTCCCAGGCCCTGATAAACCAGCCCAGGACCTGTTAAACCCTTTTCAGACCCTGATAAAAACTCTTCAGTCCCTAATAAGTACATCCAAACTCTGATAAACCTGTCCAAGCCCAAATAAACTTGCCCAGGCCCTGATAAACCCACCAATGCCCTGATAAACTCGCCCATGCCCTGATAAACCCGCCCATGCCTTGATAAACCCTATAAAGCCTTGATAAACCTGCCAAAGCCCTGATAAACCTGCAAAGGCCCTGATAAACCCACAGAGGCCCTGATAAACCCTCCTCAGACCCTGATAAACCTGCCCAGGCCCTGATAAACCCACCCAGGCCCTGATAAAACTGCAAAGCCCTGATAAACCCTTCTAGTCCCTGATAAACCCGACCAGGCCCTGATAAACCCACCCAAGTCCTGGTAATCCCACCCATTCCCTGAAAAAATATCCCAGGCCATGATAAACCCTTCACAGATCCTGATAAACCCTCCTGAGGGCCTGATAATCACACTAAGGTGCCGAGGTCCTGATAAACCAGCCCAGGCCCTGAGAAACCCGCCCAGGCCCTGATAAAATAGCAAAGTCCTGAAAAACCCGCCCAATCCCTGAAAAACCCGCCCAGGCCCTGATAAACATGCCCAACTCCTGATAATCCCACCCATTCCCTGATAAACAAGCCCACGCCATGATAAACCCTCTTAGGACCCTGATAAACCCTACTCGGACTCTGATCAATCCTCCCAGGCCCTGATAAACCTGCCAAAGCCCTGATAAGCCCACCCAGGCCCTGATGAACCCACCAAGGCCCTGATTAACACACATATGAACTGATAAACCCTCCCAGACCCTTATAAACCAGCCCAGGCCCTGAAAAACCCTCTTAGGACCCTGATAAACCCTCCCCAGACCCTGATAAACCTGCCTAGACCCTGATAAACCTGCCAAGGCCCTGATAAACCCACTCACGCCCTGATAAACCCACACAGGCTCTGATAAACCTGCCCAGGCTTTGAGAAACACGGCTAGGCCCTGATAAACTCGTAAAAGCCCTGATAAATCATCCTCAGATCCTGATAAACTCTCCTCAGTCCCTGCTAAATCCACCCAGGCCCTGATAAACCCTCCTCAGACCTTGATAAACACGCCCGGACCCTGATAAACCCGCCCATGTCCTGATAAACTCACATAGGCCCTGATAAACCCGCCCAAGCCCTGATAAACATGCCCAGGCCCTGATAAACCCGCCAAGGCACTGATAAACCCTCCTCAGACCCTGATAAACCTGCACAGGCCCTGATAAACCCACCCAGACCCTGATAAACCTGCCCAAGCCCTGATAAACCCGCCCAGGCCCTGATAAACCCGCACAGGCCCTGATAAGCCAGCCCAGGCCCTGATAAACCCGCCAAGGCCCTGATTAACCCACCCAGGCCCTGATAAACCCTCCCAGGCCCTGATAAACCAGCCTAGGCCCTGATAAACTCTCCTGAGACCATGATAAACCCTCCTCAGACCCTGATATACCCACAGGTTCTGATAAACCCGTCCAGGCTTTGATAAACATGGCCAGGCCCTGATAAACCCATCCAGGGCTTGATAAATATTCCTCAGACCCTCATAAACTCTCCTCAGACCCTGATAAATCCAACTAGGCCCTGATAAACCCTCCTCAGACCTTAATAAACCCACCCAGGCCCTGATAAACCCATCCAAACCCTGATAAACCCTCCTCAGACCCTGATAAACCCGCCCAGGCCCTGATAAACCTGCCCAGGCCCTGATAAACCCACCCAGGCCCTGATAAACATGCACAGGCTCTGATAAACCCACCCAGGCTTTGATAAACACAGCCAAACCCTGATAAACCCATCCAGGCCCTGATAAATCTTCCTCAGACCCTGATAAACCCTCCTCAGTCCCTGATAAATCCACCCAGGCCCTGATAAACCCTCCTCAGACCCTGATAAACCCTCAAAGGCCCTGATAAACTCGCCCATGTCCTGATAAACCAGCATAGGCCCTGATATACCCACACATGCCCTGATAAACCCACCCAAGCCCTGGTAAACAAACCTATTCCCTGATAAACAAGCCCAGGCCATGATACCCTCCTGAGGCCCTGATAAACCCGCAAAGGCCATGATAAACCCACCCAGACCCTGATAAACCTGCCCAGGCCCTGATAAACCAGCCCAGGCCCTGATAAACCAGCTCAGGCCCTGATAAACCCACACAGTCACTGATAAACCCACTAAGGCCCTGATAATAACACCCAGGTCCTGATAAACCAGCCCAGGCCCTGACAAACCCTCTTAGGTCCCTGATGAACCTTCCTCAGACCCTGATAAACTCTCCTCAGATCCTGATAAATCCACCCAGGCCCTGATAAACCCTCCTCAGACCCTAACAAACCTACCCAGGCCCTCCTAAAAACTCCAAGGCCCTGATAATTCTACCTAGGCCCTGATAAACTCTCCTAATAACCTGATAAACCCTCCTCAGACCCTGATAAACCCGGCCAGCCCTGATAAACCTGCACAGGCTCTGATAAATCTTTCTCAGACCCTGAAATACTCTCCTCAGACCCTGATAAATCCGCCCAGGCCCTGATAAACCCTCCTCAAAAACTGATAAAACCGCCCAGGCCCTGATAAACCAGCCCATGTCCTAATAAACCTGCATAGGCCCTGATAAAACCACCAAAGCCCTGATAAACCCACCCAGGTCCTGATAAACCCACCTAAGCCCTGGTAAACCCACCTAGGCCCTGAAAAACCTGCCATGGCCATGATAAACCCTCATCAGACCCTGATAAACCCTCCTAAGGCCCTGATAAACCTGCATAGGCTCTGATAAACCCACCCAGGCCCTGATAAACCAGCCCAGGCCCTGATAAACCCATCCAGGCCCTTATAAACCTGCCCAGGCCCTGACAATCCTATCCAGGGCCTGGTAAACCAGCCCATTCCCTGATAAACTTTCTTCAGACCCTGATAAACCCTCCTCAGACCCTGATAAATTCCTTCAGGCCCAGATAAACCCGTCCAAGCCCTGAAAAAAAGTCCTGGCTTTGATAAACCCACCCAGGCCATGATAAACCCACCAAGGCCCTGATAAACCCGCCCATGTCCTGATAAACCTGCATAGGCCCTGATAAACCGGCCCAAGCATTATAAACCTGCCCAAGGCCTGATAAACCCTCCTCAGACCCTGATAAACCCACACAGGCCCTGATAAACCCGCCCAGACCCTGATAAACCTGTCCAAGCCCTGATAAACCCGCCCATTCTCTGATAAACCCACCTAAGCACTGACAAACCCGCCCTGGCCCTGATAAATCCGCCTAAGCCCTGGTAAACCAGCCTAGGCCCTGAAAAACCTGCCCAGGCCATGATAAACCCTTCTCAGACCCTAATAAATCCTCCTCCGGCCCTGATAAACCCGCACAGGCGCTGATAAACCTGGACAGGCAAGGATAAACATGCCCAAGAACTGATAAACCCGCCCAAGCCCTTATAAAAATGCCCAAGCACTGATAAACCTGCCTAGGTCCTGATAAACCCGCCTAAGCCATGGTAAACCCGCCTAGGCCCTGAAAAACCTGCCATGGCCATGATAAACCCTCGTCAGACCCTGATAAACCCTCCTAAAGCCCTGATAAACCAGCAAGGGCTCTGATAAACCCCTCCAGGCTCATATAAACCAACCCACGCCCTGATAAACCTCCCCAGGCCTGGTAAACCAGCCCATTCCCTGATAAACTTTCTTCAGACCCTGATAAACCCTCCTCAGACCCAAATAAAATCCCCCAGCCCCAGATAAACCCATCCAAGCCCTGAAAAAACGCCCAGGCTTTGATAAACCTGCCCAGGCAATGGTAAACCCACCAAGGCCCTGATAAACCCCCCTAAACCCACACAGTTCTCGATAAACCCATCAAGCCTCTGACAAACCCGCTCTAAAACCGCCCAGGCCCTTACAAACCCACCCAGGCTTTGATAAACCCGCCCACGCACCGATAACCCTGCCCAGGCCCTGATGAACCCGCCAAAGCCTTGGTAAACCTGCCCAAGCCCAGATAAACCCGCCCAAGCAACGATAAACCCGCAATAAACCGGTTTAGGGCTCGATAAACCCACCCAATCCCTGATAAACCATTCAAGGCCCTGATAAACCCGTTCAGGACATGATAAACCCACCTAGGCCTTGAAAACCCCACCCTAAACCAGCCCAAGCCTTGATCAACCGATTGAGGCCCTGGCAAACCAGCCATAAACCAACCCAGGTTCTGATAAACCTGCCCAGGCCCTGATAAAGACGCCCAGGCCCTGATAAACTCGACCAAGCCCTGATAAACCCGAATAGGCCCTGATAAACCCACCCAGGCCTTGAGAAACCCGCCCAGGAAATGATAAACACCGCACAAAACTCGCCCAGGCACCGAAAACCCGCCCAAGCACCCATAAATCCTGCCAGGCCCGGATAAACCCGCCCAGGCAATGATTAACCCGCCCAAGACCTGATGAACCCGCCAAGGACCTGATAAACCCGCCCTAAACCCACCCAGGCCCCGATAAACCCGCCCTAGTCCCGATAAATTTGGCCAGGCCCCAATAAACCCACCCAGGCCCAGATAAACCCGCCCAAGCCCCGATAAATCCGCCCAGGCCTTGATAAATGAGCTCTAAACCCGCCCCAGCCCTGATAAACCCGCCTAGGAAATGATAAACCAGCAGTAAACTCACCCAGGCACCATAAACCAGCCCAAGCCCTGATAAACCCACCCAGGTCCTGATAAACCCGTCCAGGCACTGATAAACCCACCCAAGCCCTGATAAACCAGCCCAGGCTCTGATAAACCCACCCTAAAAAAGCATAGGCCCCGATAAACCCGCCCAGGCCCCGATAAACGCGCCCAGGCCTCGATAAACCGGCCCAGGCCCCGATAAAT
>NC_136995.1:8855361-8887861 GCF_032717465.1 Coenobita brevimanus
ATCACCATTCATAGCCTTTTTTCCCCACATTACCTGATCATCATTTCTGACTGTTTCTTCGTCTAGTGCTATGTAAACTTTGTCCTCCACATTGGCGTGATTTAGGGAATCACTCTGGCCCTGAGTGTCTTTAGATGCCGGGACACTTTGAAAAGGTGCAGTGCCGAGACAATGGCAGCAGGGTGGGGGGGATAGGTAATGCGGTGGAAGGCATGGTCCCTGCGTGGAATCTTGTGGAGGAATAGAGGAAGGTGGCCCGTGTATATCTGCCAAAAATCACTTACGGAAATCACTCGCGAAAATTGAAAGAATTGTGCAAATTAGGGACCTTGCAATGTTGCTGCGTTAATTCACGTCGCCGGGACATGAGTGCACATCATGTGCGGACGTTAATTCACGTCGCTGGGACGGCACGGGTTAAAGAAAAAATTGCTCCCAATATTAGGAATATAATCGTGAAGGTTACAGTCTGTTCCAACATGTTATATCCACTACATTATCGGGGGAATTTCAAACTGCCCGGGGTTACAGCACCCAGCAGTAAATCACTCTGCTCGCCTTATCCTTTACATCTCTTGGTAAAAGAAAGCACAAAGGGTGATAACCCCCTTCCCTCAGATCAGATACAAACTTCCTGTTTCAAACGCTAACTAGATGTCTTCATCAACCCCACCAAACTGACAGCCATTTCTTCTATCTATCTATCTATAGCCCGACGCCCTAATCCCACAAAGGGGTGGCCTGCAAGACAAGCTGCCTCCAAGTCGCTCTGTCACCCACCATTTGTCTACCCTCCCCCCAAACTCACCACCTCCTCCCTCATATACCTCTCAACTCCCATCCCTCCACCTCATCCTCAGTCTACCCCTCCCTCTCCCTCCCTCCACCTCACCTACATACACCCTCTTAGTCACTCTTTCATTCTCCATTCTCTTCACATGTCCAAACCACCTCCAGTGTATTTCTCCTAATCTTCTCAACCACATCCACATCCACCCCACAGCGTTACTTCACTTCTTCATTCGTCAACCTGTCCCTCCACGTCACTCCACGTGCTCCTCTCAAGTAACTCGTTTCCACTGCTCTCACTCTTGACTTGTTCCCCTCTTTGAAGGTCCACGCCTCACTTCCATATGTCAGGGTAGGGATCACAATACTATCAAGCCGTGACTTCTTAACTTCTATACTCACCTCCCTATTTCTCATCACTGCTTTCAGTGTACCAACAACCTTCATTCCCTGCTGTACCCTTTCCCGCACTTCATCCCACTTAAAGTTCCATCCTTACTCATCACACTACCCAAGTGCCAGATATGCACTCCCATTCTCCATATCCTTACCATCCAACCTCACTGCACACTCTGTGACTTCATTCCTCTCAAACACCATAACTTTACTTTTGTTTACATTAACTTTCAGATTCCTCCTCCTACACACTGCCCCAAATTCATTCACCAAACCATGCAACTCCCATTCATCTTCACTCAACAGTACTGTATCATCAGCAAACAGCAACACCAGGAAGCTTCCAAATTTCACCCTCATTCATTAAAGCCACCCCCACATCCACTGCCCTACCCTGCACCTCCTTTACAACCCCATCCATGTATATATTAAACAGCCATGGAGACATCACACAACCCTGTTTCAGTCCCACATTGAGATCAAAAGAACTCACTCAGCTCCTCACATCCACTCACTACCGTAACCCTAAGCTCCCTCATACATACTCTTCACAGCACTCAAGCAATTTCCCCTCCACTCCATATATTCTTAATGCCTTCCCACATACCTTACCTATCTAGTATTCTGTCATAAGCTTTCTCGAAGTCCATGAAGGCAGCATACACTTTCACTTCCCTTCTCTGGGCCTTACTCCACTAAACATCTTTTCTAGAACAAATATCTGATCTACACACCCTTTCTCCCTTCCTAAATCCCCCTTGTTCTTCTCCAACTAGCTCCTCTGTCATATGCCTAACCTAATCAATGAGTATTCTACCATAAATTTTACTAGTCACACTAAGTAGGCAAATACCCCTATGGTTACCACATACTTCTCTCTGTCCTTTTCCTTTGTATAAAAGGAACAATTATACCTGATTTCCAGTCCTCTGGAGACCCTTCCCTCTTCCCAAAGCCAATCTACAATAAACTGCCATTTCTTAAAATCAGTAAAAATTATCTGAAAGCCAAGAATAGAACATATAAATGTAACTGGGTTGAAGGAGTTATGTATGAGTTTATCGGAGTTCAGTTTCTTCAAATTTTCCCAAAAATTAATCATGGTATAATGTTGCACCTTGTTGTTAATGTTTTCATTAAAAAAACCCCTCTACCCCTGGGGGTACATGGGTTTTTTTCAAAGAATACTCCCCCAGTATCCCTGCTTGTCGTAAAAGGCGACTAAAATGGTTGTGCGGAGGTTCAGTGCCCCTCCCGGAAAACAACTAACTAAAAAAACAAACAATAAGCCTCGGACAAAGACTGACCAAACGATGACGACCAAGGACCGGACAAAGGACATGGTTATCAGAACGTCGGAATCGTAAGGGGAGCGAATGATGAGGTGAAAGAGAGAGAGATTGTCCAGGTGCTTGAGGGTGCGAAAGTGGATGTATGTGAAATAACTGAAACAAAATGGAGAGGAGAAAGTGTGAGAGAATGGGAGTATGGATGGGGTATATGTGCAGGAGTAGGTGAGAATGAGAGGGCAAAGGAAGGAGTATGTATAGTTGTGAGTAAAAGATGGAAGAAGAGCATAAGACAGTATGGATCAGTTGGGTCAAGGATTGTGTGGGTAAAGTTGAAAGTTGGAATACAAATGTGGGAGATTGTGTGTGTGTATGCGCCAACACAAGATCGTGCTAGAAGAGTGAGAGAAGAGTTCTGGACAAATGTAGAAGTGTGCATGGAAAAGTTTGGAAGGAATGAGAGAGTGTTTTTGATCGGTGATATGAATGGTAAAGTTGGGAATGTGAAGGTGGATGGAATAGTTGGTGAGTGGGGTGTGCCTGCTGAGATAGATGAGAATGGCAGTGCGTTAGTGGACATTTGTGCTGGGAGGGGGTTGGTGATAGCCAATACCCTCTTGATGCATAAAATGATCCACAGGTATACATGGCGAGTGATGAGAAGGGAGGGTGGTGAACTGAATGAAAGGAAGGCAATGATTGATTATGTGTGTGTGGATGAAAGGATGCGAAGATGTGTAATCGATGCAAGAGCTTATAGAGGTTGGGGGAGTGGACTTTCTGACCACTACTTGGTGGTGGCCAGAATTAGGATGCAAGTAAGATGGAGGAATAGAAGAAGGGAAAGACGAGAGGAAGGAGTAGTTGCAAGGAGGGTGGAAAGATTACAAGAGGATGAGAAAAAGGCAGAGTATAAGAGAGAAGTGGAGGAACGATTGGGCAAATATGAATTGGAGCAGATGGGAGACGTGGAAGGTGTGTGTAGGATATTTACAGAAGAAATATGTGCAGCATGTGATGTGGTGTGTGGAAGGAAGAGAAGACGGAGGGGGTGCAAGGAACAGCGTGGTGGACTGAAGAGGTGAGACAGGCTGTGGCACAAAAAGAAGAAAAACATACAATGAATGGATGAGAAATAGGGGCGTGGAAGAAGTTGAGAGGCGGAAGAGAGAGTTATATGTAGAAAAGAAAGAGAGAGGTGAAAAGATTAGTAAGAGAGAGAGTAAGAAGAGAGTGGATGAGGAATTTGGAAGGAATTTGAGTGTAAAGTGGAGGGACTGTAAGAAAATGTTCTGGAAAGAGGTGAAAAGAGTAAGACAGGGTGGAAGTGAAGTTAGCAGGGGAGTGAAAGATAAAAATGGTAGATTACTAGTGGAGAAAGGAGAAAAAGTGAGCAGATGGAGAGAACACTTTAAGGAATTGTTGAACATAGAGGATGGAAGTAATGCGAGTATAAGTGGCTGGAGAATGGCTGGGAGAAGGAGGGAGGTGAGAAGACAGGAAGAAATCAGTAGGATAGAAGTTGTGGAAGCAATGAAGAAAGTTAAATCGGGGAAAGCCCCAGGAATTGGTGGAGTGTGGTGAAATGCTGAAGCATGGGGGAGAGATAGTAGTCGAATGGATGTGGAAGATATACAGATTGGCCTGGGAGGAAGGTAGAGTCCCGGAGGATTGGAAGTCAGGTATAATTATTCCCTTGTACAAAGGAAAAGGGGAAAAAGAAGTGTGTGGTAATCATAGGGGCATTTGTCTTCTTAGTATAATAGGAAAAGTGTATGGTAGGATACTTACTGATACGAGTTAGATAAGGAACAGAGAAATTAGTTGGAGAAGAGCAGGGAGGCTTTAGGAAGGGAAGAGGTTGTGTAGATCATATATTCATTCTTAGATCTTTAGTGGAAAAGTTTCTAGAGAAGGGAAAGAAGTTGCATGCGGCTTTCATGGATTTGGAGAAAGCATATGACAGGGTGGATAGACAAGGATTGTGGTGAGTGTTAAGAATATATGGAGTACATGGGAAGTTGTTGAATGCTGTGAAGAGTATGTACGATGGTGCGAAGGCTGCAGTGCATTTGGATAGTGAACTAAGTGAATTTTTCTCTTTGAAAGTTGCGTTGAAACAGGGACGTGTCATGTCTCCATGGTTGTTCAATCTGTACATGGATGGGGTAATAAAAGAGTTACAAGGTAGGGTAGTGGATGTTGGAGTGGCCCTGGTGAGAGAGGATAGTGTTTGGAAACTCCCTGTACGTTGTTTGCAGATGACACTGTGTTGTTGAGTGAAGACGAAGGGGAGCTGCAAGGCTTGGTGGATGAGTTTGGGAGTGTGTGTAAGAAAAGGAATCTAAAGGTGAATGTAAGGAAGAGTAAAGTGATGGTCTTTGAGAAAGGTGAAGTCAGTGAATGTACAGAGAGGTTGGATGGTGAGGAAATGGAAAATGTGAGTACGTTTAAGTACTTGGGTAGTGCGATGAGTAAGGATGGAGGTTTGGAGGGTGAAGTGCTTGAAAGGGTACAGCAGCGAAGAAAGGTTGCTAGTTCTTTGAAAGCAGAGATAAGAAACAGGGAAGTGAGCATGGAAGTGAAAAAGTTACTACATGACAGTATTGTGATACCAACTCTAACGTATGGAAGTGAAGCTTGGATGTTGTTGGAAGGACACAAGTCAAGAGTGAGAGCAGTGGAAATGAGTTATTTAAGAAGAGCCTGTGGAGTCACATGGAGAGACAGGCTGACAATGAGGATATAAAGGAGCGTTGTGATGTGGATGTGATAAGAAGCGTTATGAGGAACACACTGAGGTGATTTGGCCATGTGGAGAGGATGGAGGGTGAAAGACTGACGAAGAGAGTGTATGTGAGTGAGGTGGAGGGGGGACGAGGGAGGGGGAGGCCGAGGATGAGATGGAGGGATGGGGTGGAGAGGTATATGAGAGAGGGGGGTGAGTTGGGAGCAGGGCAGTGAAATGGCGGGGGACAGGGCGACTTGGAGGCGATTTATTTGTGGCCACCCCAAATGGGATTGAGGCGTCTGGCAATAGATAGGTAGATAGATATTATATAATGCATTTCTTGTTTCCAGGAGATAATTTTTCTTTTTGAATGAAACATAGGAAACTGAAATGATTAAATGCAGGCTTTATAATGCTTTCAACTCTAGCAGTCTATTCAACGCTCAACAATCGTATGGCAGCAGCAAGAAAATAAATCGGAAAAATGCCTTAAGTGGTATCATTGGACACAAAGTCAACCATTTGACTATTAGACTGACCCAGGTCGGCACAGTGGCTTGTTGTGGTGTTGGTGGTGCTGAGGCGTTGGTGGTCATCCAGGCTTGCAGGCTGTTGAGCAGATAAGTGAGAAAGCACTACATCGAGGCAGGGCAGACGGAGGCTAGTGTCAACGTCAGGCACTCCGGTGGCTCCCAGCTGGTAGATGTTGCTGCCCTCGCACACACATGCCACCGCTGTACAGATGCATAATGCAATAACAGGTAAGTATACTCTAACGAAAAAATATATATAAGAAAACTGACAGAGTACATACTAAGCTCCAATATGTGATAGGGAAGTGAGAATGAAAGAAGTTATGGCTGGATATGAAAAAGTATTAGAATTTTAGTTCAAGGCAGAGAATGATACCAGTTAGGAATCTGAATGCAAATAAGACAGTGATGCGAAAAAAGAAGGAATATTACGTAATTTTATAGTGCCAAGAATGATAGAAAGTGGAAATATTTCCGTGGACATTACTGGCTGCAATAAACAATTTTTTAATAGCACAATTATACATAAGAGTCGTGTGAAGGTATGATGCACTGAAGGTGTTGTAGTCAGTGGGTTTCATTAGAGTGTCTGGGTGAATAAATTTAAAGAGGTGCTGAATTAAAAGCAGTTGAGGGGAGAGGGAATGAATAATTAGACAACGATGTAGTTTTTTATCATGTACTACGGGTTGTGAGTTAAAATAAAAATATTAGGATTAGTCAGGTAGTGGTAAAGGATCGACATGTCACAGTACCTGAAGATTCAGGAGAAGTGAGAGGAAATTTAATAATATTGTAGGAATATTATTAACCTGCCCCATCCCAACGTTTTCTGGGCAATGGTACGCCCCAGTCCCGACATTTTTGGACCTTTTTTGGGGGGGCTCAAACATCCGCTTTTGATGAGAAACATCGAAAATTCATAGAGAAATCGCTCACCTTAGGTTTAAAATACTCGATTTAGGTACAAGTACTTCCTTACCTGACTGGGTTTTCTAACAGGCTGGCACCAAAGAAAACGAGTTCTATGGGAGGGTAACTATTTTATCCACTCATAAACAGTATTTATTTACTTGGTACGAATTTATATGTAGTACAAGAGTATATTGGTTTTCAAACAGTAATATAGACATTATAAGCATTGTTTCACTCACTAACTCATCACCATTCATGACTTTTTTTTTCCCACATTACCTGATCATCATTTCTGACTGTTTCTTCCTCTAATGCTATGTAAACTTTGTCCTCCACATTGTCATCGATTGGGGAATCACTCTGGCCCTGAATGTCTTTATTGGCCAGGTCACTGGTAACAGGTGAATTGCTGAGACAATGGCGTGCAGGGAGGGGAGAGGTTATGCAGTGTAAGGCATTGTCCCTGCTCGGCATCTTGTAGAGGAATAGAGGAAGGTGTCCCGTGTATACGTGCCAAAAATCACTAGCGATATCACTCGAGAAAATTGAAAATTGTGCAAATTAGGGACCTTGTAATGTTGCCGCGTTAATTCACGTCGCCGGGACATGAGTGCACATCATGTGCGGACGTTAATTCACGTCGCCGGGACGGTGCGGGTTAATCAGTGGTGTTGGCCAGTGGCAAGTGTTACGGGGTCGGTGGTAGGACAGAGATGGAAACGTGGGAAATGGGCATGCATTTTAGCGTGGAGTGCTGGGGTTTATCTGCATTTTTTTTTTTGTTTTCGGTTTCAGTGCATGAACATACATAGTGGGTCCACCAGCGGTACATGCGTGCCAGTGTCATCACGGACATTTTGTAGAGGTATGTGTGTTTGTATGTGTGTGTGTGTGTGTGTTTGCATGTGTGTGTGTGTGTTTGCGTGTGTGTGTGTGTGTGTGTGTGTGTGTGTGTGTGTGTGTGTGTGTGTGTGTGTGTGTGTGGTCATCATCAGCTATTGCAAGGTCACTGTTGAACAAAGGCCTCCCTCAACATTTTCCACGAATTTCATATGGGAAATAGTACACAGAGGCAGTCATGAAACTGAAAGAGCATCCAGCAATCGCCATCCGGCGTGCTAAGGCCGACAATTACCTTTCGAAGATGGAAGGCACCTGAACGATGACACCAAATTTGTGAGTATTACAAGAAAGACGACAGGGAAATAAAAGGAAAGTTAATAGAGTTGTGGTTGTCATCAGCGCTAAAACAGGAGGACTGAAACTCTGGAAACTTCTAGGAGAGTATTGTTTGAGCTATTGCTATTGCAGTGTAAAAACACGCAAGCCAGGAAACCTCCTCAGACCCATAGCCAGTCAAATACCCATGTCAACATATAAGCTTGCCAAGAGGTTAAATGAGATATTGGTGCCCTGGTGACTACTGTCTGTCCTCTGCTACTGACTTCCTTGACTTTCTCAACAAGTCCGACCCTGAAGGTGTAGTTCCATCCCTGGACGTGGAAAGTTTATTCACGAGCATCCCCGAAGATTGCACAATAACGTACACACTGAGATTTTGCACGAGAATGATGTCCCCAGACTTGACCTACTGAAGATGGCTCTAAAAACCTTGCTGGAAACCTGCACAAAAGAGGCTCCTTTCGTCTGTCTCCGTGGAAGGATGTTTAGGTAGAAGGATGGAGTTGCTATGGGCTCCCTCTTTGGAGTCCTCTTCGACAACTTTTTACAGTGTCATGAACAAACCCGACATACAGTATATACCTGGTTCATCGATGGTATCTTTGTCAAGAGTACCAGCAAAGAAAACGTAGAAATCCTGAAGGAGAAGCTGCAGGAGATCTTTGGCCTAAATTTTACCACTGAATCCACTGTCAACGGCATGCTCCCCTTCCTGGATGTGCTTGTCCAGCAGAGCCCCAGCAGACTCCACACAAGTGTATACAAACAACCAACTAACCCTTGATTGTGCCTCAGTGGAAAAAACGAGTGCCCTTAACGATTCAAGGATTCCACCGTCAGGGTCTACGTCGGGAGGGCCCTCACACACTTAACAGGTTGGGGAGCCACTCATCAAGAGCTAGGAAGTGCCACTTAGTCCTTGTGAATGACGGGTATTGGAACGGATATAGTTGATGGGGTAGGAAAAAACTGAATTGAAAAATGATACCAAGAAAACGAAAATAGACCTAACCAGGATGTACAACAAATAATATTATTTTACAAAGCCCACATGCGTCCTGAATACAAAACAGAAGAAAGAACGATAAAACAGCTGATCAGAAGTAAATGTCAAACCAACCAGGCTTCAGGGCACCCTCGACTTCGTCATTTATTATAAAAACAAGAAAACTTCCAATCTACTTTTGAAAAAAAAAAAAACGAGAAAAACATCCGAATTGCAGAAGAGTCATCTTGTGTATGAATATACTTGTTAACTAGGGAACTGTGAGTCCCTCCCCTCTTCATATGTAAGGTATTCAACAAACAAGCTTAGCCAAAAAATAACACTTCACCTGCAGAATGGCACCCTTAAAACATACACAAGACACTTCCACAATACCCAATTGACCAAACAAATGATGGAAGAGAACGCACAAGCCATCTGGCTTGCTCCAGACACGAGATGCCTGTAAATATTGGAGGCCCTCGTCATCAAGGATAGGGTCCTCAGGATGAACCCCACATTCCTCCGATTCCCATCAGGTTGCTTACAACACCCCTCCCCCCCCGTACGATCTCCCCCTCTCCTCATTTCCTGTTGATTGGGTGCCTGATTCCCTAATCCACATGAATTGTGTAGAAACTCGCTCGTTTCGTTTCGTTTTTGAAGGCTCCAACATGCTTGCATGCGTCGGCCTTGGTCACCTAATGGCGGCTCTCCATGCTGTTCTATTTCTGGAAGCTTCCTTATTTAGTCCCCTATCCCAGAGCTCACACTCAAAGACCTCGTCCCAGGTCCATCCTCATCACAACACCAATACGCTCCAGTCCTATCCAACCTCTCAACTCTTCTATCATAAACCTAGTCCCCACAGGCCTTGTACTCAGGGACGCACTGCACATCCACCTAATCATTGCCATTTCTGTACTTTTCAGCCTGCGAATATCATCTTTCTTTACTGTCCAGGTCTCAATACCATACAGCATTACATTCCTAACACATGCTGCATACATAGATCCCTTAGCACGGAGGAAGAGCCCTCTCAATGTCAGGAGAGGCAACAGCTACCTGAACTTCTTCCAGCCATTCCTCACTCTAGCCACAGAGCTTGCTCCAGTTCCACCTCCAGCGCATAATATGTCTCCCAAACAAAAAAACTCTTCCACACACTCACGAGACACACCAACAAGTTCAATCCTTTCATGCCTGGTAATCTCCACATGCTCTCCCCGACACATCGCACACACGAAATCAACGTTATCTCGCAGTCTACTTCTACCACCACTACTTCTCTTATGCACCACTTATCACAAACACTGCACAAGATGGAATTCTGCTTTTGATCTCAGTCACTTGATAATGTTGTGCATAGTTTACGTAAATAACTTTCTCTACATGTTTTACCACAGTAATGCCTTCTGGTAGAAGCATAGTGGTATTAAACTAGGAGCAAAAGGTCTGTCGTCAGGAAAGTTGAAAGTATTTGGAAGAAGATCAGAAATGTACAAGTTGTATTTTTGAATCAGATTTATCAAAAGGAAATCCTACTGACAATATATATATATACTGAAGCAACTTGAAGGCAGGAAGTTTTCTTCTCGGCAACCGTTGAATGAGTTCGTGACAGCCAAGATAATGAGCATTTTTGGAGACTTCCTTCCAGATGGAGGTGAAGAAGCTGACCGACAGTTACAGAAGATGCCCCAGGAATGGGATGAAGACCCTATCTACAAATGGTTCAGAGTGATCTGTAACATGATGGTTGTTAATGAATGCACTGAAAGAGCAATTTCTCTTGTGACAAAATTCAGCTCGACCGTCATGAAGGACGAGAGACAGAAATATAACATCCTGACCATCATGAGGCAGCATCAGCGTGACATTCCTTGTTGTTCGTAGGAGGTTTTCACTGACTAGCATTTTCATTGAAAATAACAGGGTTTACTGAGCTGAAATTACTTTTCTGAGTGTGTACTTGTGTTTATTTTAACATTATTGACAAAAACTTCTGCCTTTATGTTCAATATTCACGTCGTTTATGCTGTTGTGCAATAATGTGATCGTAACAGAAAGTGGAAAGTGTGGCGATCTCTATTAAGCTACACAATTGAGATTTGCAGGTTCGTTGTATTAATAAACAGGAACAGAAGCAACTTGTGTTTATCATACTATCCTGTGATTTGTATTTTTAGGCCACCTTAATATATATATATCATCATCAGCCGTTTGAGTATCCATTGCAGGACCGGCCAAGCCCGACCGAAGTCGGGACGATACAGCCTATGTATCTCTACCAAGTGGCTTGGGCTGTCTGGTAGAGATTGTATGTAGGGTGAGAAGTGCTTGTAAGTGTAATTGTAGTGTTGGAGTGGCTTTGGGTGGGTGTGTAGTCTGTGAACCAAGTGTAATCGGCCCGCGCAAGCCGAGTGGGTGCAAGGATGCTTTACAGTATGCAAGACTGGTTCAACCTCAGCACCCCTTGTGTCCGCCAAGCAGTACGTGGCCAGGAGAACGCTCCAAAAGTTTATTACTCTGGCGGGACGCGAACCCTCGCTCTCAAGTGTACGAAAACACACATTTTACCACTGTACCATATATATATATATATATATATATATATATATATATATATATATATATATATATATATATATATATAATCATCCACTCACTCAATGTAGAGTGATGGCATATGAGCTCTACACTGAGTGACAAGCCAAATGGTTTCCTGTACCCGGGAAACCATTTACTTAGCTGGGTAGTAACCATATAACCGGGGTTTCTGGCAGGGATAAGTGTCCCCCAGATTCCCTTATCCAAAATCACTTAATCATGGCAGTCGTTTCAGAGAGCCTCGGAGGGCCCAATACCTACCCAGGGCCCCAGCCAAATGGGCAGACTTGCGTGGCCATGTGGAATGTGAAAGGTGTGAATGAGGAGAGCAAGAGAGTGGAAGTGGTGAATGTGTTCAAGAGTGAGAGATATGCTGTGATGGCATTGTGTGAAACGAAGATGAAAGGGTGTGAAGTGGAGGAGTGGGAGGATGTGAAATGTGTAAGAACAGGAATGAATGGGAGAGGAAGATGCAAGGAAGGAGTTGCTTTGTTGATGAATGAGGTGTGTCAGAGTGGAATGAGAGACTACAAATGTGTCAGCTCGAGGTGTGTGTATGTCAAGTTCAAGTTTAAGAAGGTGAAAGTGGCGGTGATTGTAACATATGCACCGTGTGAGGACAGGAGTGAGAGAAAGACAGGTTTTGGGATGAGCTGGGTGAAGTAGTGGGAGAAATGCCCAGAAGCTATAACATGATCGTGATGGGGGATATGAACGGAAGAGTAGGCAATGGTCCAGAGGATGACATAATGGGTTGTTATTGAGTACCTGGAGAAAATGATAAGGGGAATCAACTAAAGGATTTGTGTCAGGAGAGGAGGTTGTGCATTTGTAATTCGTATTTCAAACACAAAGATTCACATAAATATGGTATAGAGGAAACGGGGATCGTGTTGAAAGACGCCTGATTAAGTGCTCGTAGAGAGGTCGATGATGGGAATGGTCGCTGATACGAGGGCTGTGAGAGGATGATGTGGAGGTCTGTCAGATCATATGATTGTGGTATGCAAGATCAAGCTGAGAGGAATGAGGTGGATCAAGAGAGAGAAAAGCAGTCAGGGTGAAAGACTGAAAGTTGAGAAGCTGAGGATCAAAGAAGTGGCAGATGATTACAGGACCAAAGCAGAGGACGAGTTAGATTTAGTGAACTGGAATGAATTGGATCTGGACAGCCAGTGGAATACATATAGGGATTGCTTAGTTAGGAATGCTAAAGAGGTGTGTGATGTGGCAAGGGTATCAACAAAAAAGAAGGGTACGGCATGGTGGGATGAGGAGGTTAAGAGAGCTGTGGAGGAAAAGAGGAAGAAGTGGCTAAAGTGGTTACAGGATAGAGGTTCAGTTGAAATAAGAACTGAGTATATTGAGAGCAAGAAGCATGTAACGAGACTAGTGAAGAGGAAAAAGGAGATAAATGAGGATCTGAGAAGAAAAACGAATGTGAACTACTCTGAAAGTAGAAAGTTATTGTGGAAAGATGTGCGAAAATGTAGAAGTGAAAGTGAAAAGAAATGTGATAGTGTGAAGGATGCAGGTGGTAGGTTACTAACCCATGGAGATGAAATAAGGACCAGATGGAAAGAATCTTTTGAAATCCTGATGAATGGGAATAGAGAGAGCAGAGCGGTTGTAAACATAACTGATTTTGGGGGTGTGCAGGAAAGGAATGCAGTGCCAGGAGACATAACACTCACACAGGTGAAGAGCCTGTGAAACAGCTGAAAAATGGGAAAGCAGCTGGGGTTGATGAGGTGTAAGCAGAGATGCTTAAGTGTAGTGCAGAGAGTGGAATGAAGTGCTTGTTGGAGATACAGTATGTAAGAAGGCATGGATGAGTGAAATTGTGCCTGCAGAGTGGAAGAAGGTTGTGATTGTACCACTGTATAAAAACAAAGGTGAGCCAAGTGAGTGCAAGAATTATCGTGGCATAAGTTTATTCAGTGTGGTAGGGAAGGTATATGGAAGAACTATTATTAGAGAGAAAGTAAGAGAGATATCAGAAGTCCTAGTGAGTGAATAACAGGGTGGCTCTAGGACTGGCAGGGGATGTGTGGATAAAGTATTGGCAGTGAGACAGATAGCAGAGAAGGCTTGTGAGAAGGACCAGAAGGTGTTTATGGCATTCATGTGTCTGGAAAAAGCATATGACAAAGTAGATTGAGAGCGATTGTGGAAAGTCTTGCGCATGTATGGAGTAGATGGCAAGCTGCTAGGTGCTGTCAAGAGTTTTTATGATGGTAGCAAAGCATGTGTAAGGGTTAATGGGCATCTAAGCGAATGGTTCACGATCGGTGTGGACATGCGACAAGGTTGTGTGATGTCCCCATGGTTGTTCAATGTATAATATATGGATGGGGTGATGAGAGAAGTGAAAACACGAGTAATGGAAAGAAGAATGGCGTTGGTAATGAATGGTGATGGATGGAATATCTCAAATTTGTTGCGTGCTGATGATGCAGTTCTGCTTGCAAGTACCGGACAGGAACTAGGTAGACTAGTGCAGAGTTTTGCTATGTCTGTGAGCATCATGCCTTGAGAGTAAATGTAGAGAAGAGTAAAGTGATAGTTACTGAGAGAGATGGGGACTCTCAGTGTGATGTCACAGAGAATGGAGGGAGACTGGAATTGGTGAGAGTTCAAATACTTGGGTACAGTGATAGAAAAGAGAGGGAAATGTGCAAAAGAAGTTGAAAGTAGAGTGACACAAGGAAGAAAAGTAGCTGGTGCAATGAAGCCTTGACAAGAAACAGAGGCTTCAGTGTTGCAGGTGCACGAGGCTTGCATGAGAGAGTGTTAGTGCCAACTCTAACATATGGGTGTGAGACTAAGGTGTGGCATGAAAATGAAAAGTCAAGAGTAAGAGCAGTGGAGATGGGACTGTTGAGGAATGTGTGTGGAGTACAGAGGATGGATAGGATACGAAATAGTGTGATTCGTGAACGGTGTGGAGTGAGGAAGTCGGTGGACACCAGAATCGAAGAGAGTGTCCTGAGATGGTATGGTCACGTGGAAAGAATGGATAACAATAGTGGTGAAAAGGGTATACATGAGTGCATTTGAAGGAGAGAGGAGGCGAGGTAGGCCAAGAAGAAGGTGGAAAGATATAGTGGATGAGAGTTTGAGGAAGAGAGCTTTGGAAGTCGGTGAGGCTAGGAAACTGACAAGAGCTCGAGCTAACTGGATGAATTTTGTGAGGAGAAATGAATGATCAGGGATTTTGGCACCCCTTGTGAGCATGGCAGAGTCCAGACTGACTCAATCGGATACGATTCTGTGAAGCTGCAGAATGTGTTGAATGTTTTTTGGTGTATCTGATAGAGCCAGGATTCTGGGGGCTTGAATGATGAGTGAATGGAAGTGTGGCCTATTTGGATTGGGCAAGTTTGTGCTGTCTGGACATTGCTACTCCTCACCCTGCCCTTGGGTGGGAAAGGAGGTCCTGGATGACGATGATGATGATGATGATATATATATATATATATATATATATATATATATATATATATATATATATATATATATATATATATATATAAATCTATATATTGTTACATAGCCTATGATTTCATCATCCTTTGTGTAATTCTAACGTACAGTGTGCTGCCTGTTTGATCACGAGCGTGTTCTGCCTCAGTCCCCCCTTTCTACCGTTATAGTAGAGTAAGTCGTCCTTTCTGTTGTTCAGAGCGGGATTGTCAACTCATTGTCCCCATGGCTTCATTTGCGCGTCCTTCTTACAAGTTGTATCAAGCTCTGCTGACCCCTATATAATGAGCTCAGTCTCTGCATCATTGCCACTTAGATCTGCTCCTCATTTTGTTCACATCTCTGTCCTCCCCTGTACAGTTATTATTATTGTGAGTGCTCAAGAAATCTCCAAACATCTAGCAGCCGTGTGTATTTTGAGTATAACTGTTGTTGCATATTTTCTTGTACTGTGTAGCATAAGATTAGTTCTTAGGCCTAGTGAGGTTTTTGTGATTAATGTAGGGTTTTATGTCAGTCATTTTTGATAATAGTTTGTATGTGTAATAATTTATCTTACATTAACTGAGCATTACCCAGTGTATTTTCATTTAATCAGGGCTGACTTAGGTAAATTTACTCTTGCTAATTTCGTGTTAATAGAGGCTATTGCAGTTAACCATATATTTAACCCGTTTTTTTTTTTTTTTGCCATTACATTGTCCTTATGAGTCCTGAATGTTTTGTTGTTAGTTTGAGCATTAAACTTTAACTTGTAATTTTACCTAACTCTTTTGTTTTGAACCTGGAACTTTACGGGACAGTAGTGATTTTTAGTATTCTCACTTAAAGTGTATATTATCTTTCTCTGTTCCGTAACATAAATTTGGCGACCTCTTATCAGGATATTCAGGATATTATCATAAGAATATTGCTTGATATTTTGTGACTGTTATTTATTCACGATGTCCACTATTACTACACTTGATGAAGCCAAAGATTTTTTGTCAAATGTGCAAACAGTGTTGGATGTAGAAAACAGAACAAAGAATGAACTTAAGCTTGTTGCTCAACAATTGGGAATTGCAGTTCACTCTCATCATTTTAAAGATCAAATTGTTGGCATGATTAATAAAAGCTTCTTTAATGTAACTCCTCCAAATGAGCAAACGCAGATTGAATTAGCTAAGTTACAGCTAGCAGGAGGCTCGTGTGAAGGAAGCTGAATTTCAAGCACGTGCTAAGGAGGCTGAGTCTCAGGCTAAGGAGGCTTGTGTTAAGGAGGCTGAATTTCAAGCAAATGCTAAGGAGGCGGAGTCTCAGGCTCGTATTCAGGAGGCTGAATTTCAGGCAAATGCTCGTATTCAAGAGGCACAGGTACAGGCTCAGGCACAAATTGAACTTGCTAGGATTCAGGCAGATCATGAGTATCGCATGAAACAAGGTGGAACTGGATCATCTAGCTCTGATGATTATGATGCGGCTAAAAATGTTAAACTTGTCCCTCCTTTTAATGAATCTGATTTAACCAAGTATTTTCAGTTGTTTGAGATGGTAGCTACAGGTTTTAATTGGCCCAAACAGTATTGGCCAGTACTCCTTCAAACTGTTCTCACCGGTAAAGCTCAAGTAACTTATGCAACTTTGCCTCAGAATCAATGTGATAATTATGATGTAGTTAAGAGCTTGATTCTTAAGGCCTATGAGCTTGTTCCTGAAGCCTATAGAGTAAAATTTAGGACAACTTACAAGCAAGATAAGCAATCTCATGTTGAGTATGCAAAAATCAAAGAAGATCTGTTAGAGCAGTGGTTAAATTCTAAGAATGTGGATTCTGATTTTGGTAAATTTAAGCAGATGATTTTGCTGGAGGACTTCAAGAGGTGTATTTATAAAGATGTAAGCCTATATCTTGATGAGAGAAGAATAGATAATTTGTCTGATGCTGCAGTTTTAGCTGATGAATATGTTCTCACTCACAAGAGATATTCTAAAGAAAAAGGGAAAACTGAGAGTACGTTCCCTCTACTCAGAGTACAGGTAACAGGAAAGAGAATAAAGATGTTTCTCAGGAAGTAAATACCAGCTTCACCTCTAGATTTCAGAAAAGTAAATGCACTTATTGTAGTAAGCTTGGTCATACTAAGGAGAGCTGTTTCAGGAGACAGCGTGATGTGAACAAAAAGGAGTCTTTAAATATTCAGTCAATTGGTCTAGTGTCCACCCTTCAGAGTTACCAGAATTCTTTAACTGAGTTAATTGAACCTGTTTTGAGGGGTAACTTAAATTCTCATGATGGAGCTCTTCTTTTGAGCAGTAACGTGGGTGACACTCTCAAGAGTTCATGTGCTAATTTCCTGTCTGATGGTTTTGTCAGTCCTCTGGACAGTAATGACAGAAAATCAGTAAAAATATATAGTGATACAGGTGCTTGCCAATCCCTTATGCTGACCAGTGTTCTAGGCTCTAATGTTAATTCCTCTGATGAAACTGTAATCTTACAAGGTGTAGGGAATAATTACTTCTCTGTCCCTCTGTGCAGAGTGAATTTAGAGTCTGGTTTTGTTAATGGTTCTGTTATGGTTGGGTTGGTTGAGACACTCCCAATGTCAGGTGTAACTTTCTTACTTGGAAATGATATTGGTGGAAGTCAATTGTGTCCAGCTCCTCAGTTGTCTAGTGAGCCAGTGGCTGCGTCCCAGGATTGTGATGTCCCTGATGTGTTCCCTGCATGTGCTGTCACTAGGGCTAAGTCTAAAGTTATTGGTGATTTAAAGGATAATAATGATGATGATGTTATCCTAGCTGACACTTTTCTTGCTAATTTGGACCACTCACCAGATGAGGCAGTACCCCGTAGTGTTGATAATTTGTCTCGTCAAGAGTTGGTTGAGTTGCAGGTTGGTGACCCTGAGTTGAAAGGTCTAGCTAACTCTGCTTACAGTGAAGAAGAGTCAGCCCGTGCTTCTACTTGTTATTATGTAAAGTCAGGAGTACTTATGAGGAAGTGGAGACCCCCAACAGCATCAGCCGACTGTGAATGGGAGGTTGTACATCAAGTTGTCATTCCTCGTGTTTGTAGGCAGGATATCATTAGAGTGGCTCATGATTCCAGTTTGGGAGGACACCTTGGAGTGAGGAAGACTGTGGCACGCATTTTGAAACACTTCTACTGGCCAGGTATCTTCAGGGATGTTTCCTGGTATTGTAAGTCTTGTCACACCTGTCAAGTTGTGGGGAAGTGTAATCAGGCCAAAAAGGTTGTGCCTCTAGTTCCCATTCCTCCTTTTGAGGTGCCATTCACCCGTGTGTTGGTGGATATTGTGGGCCCTCTTCCTAAGACTTCTTCAGGATTTTCTTATGTGTTGACCCTGATTGATATGGCTACTCGTTATCCTGAAGCCATTCCACTTAGAAATATCTCAGCAAAGAACGTGGTTAAGGAAATGCTAGTGTTGTTCACCAATTTTGGTCTGCCCAAGGAGGTACAGTCAGACCGGGGAAGTAATTTCATGTCGAATGTTTTCAAGCAGTCTCTGAAAGAGTTGGGCATCACCCAGATCACGTCTTCAGCTTACCATCCCCAGACCCAAGGAGCGTTGGAGAGATATCATCAAACATTCAAATCGATGCTCAAGAAATACTGTTTGGAACATCAGAAAGACTGGGATAAAGGTCTTCCATTCGTTGTGTTTGCCGCAAGAGAACCTCCAAATGAATCACTGGGCTTCTCACCTTTTGAACTACTGTTTGGCCATGAAGTAAGAGGACCCCTTAAGATACTCAAGGAATGCTGGCTGTCGGAAGAAGATGACGTCAACCTGCTGGAGTATGTGATGAAGTTGAAAGAACGGCTGTCCACTGCTTTACAACTGGCGAGAGAGAATTAAGGAGCTGCTCAGGAGAAGATGAAGACTTGGTATGATAAGAAGTCCAGGTTACGCCACTTTCAGCCAGGAGATCAGGTTTTGATTCTGCTACCAGTTCATGGGCAACCTCTTCAAGCCAAGTTTAGTGGTCCTTATTTCGTGGAGAAGAAACTCAGTAATGTCAACTATGTCATCGCCACACCAGATCGTAGAAAGAACAAGCAACTATGTCACATCAACATGCTAAAGTTATATCACAGGCGGGACAAAAATAATCCAGTCTGCACTGTAGCTGTTCCACCCGAGTCTGCAAGTGAAGCTCTCCCATGCAGTATGAGCCTGATTGATAGTTTGGGGAAGAATCCTGATATCATGAATGATCTCCAGACTAAGCTTTCTCATCTACCTCCCGAGGAAAGGCAGGAGTTTTCGACATTACTGCAGGAGTACCGGCAAGTGTTCCGTGCCACTCCAGGAAGAACCACTGTGTTGATGCATGATGTCGATATTGGAGACGCAAAGCCAATTAAACTGCCTCCTTACCGTGTGAACCCAGTGAAAGTTCCTCTCATCCAGAAGGAGATTGGCTACCTGTTGGACCACAAGATGATTGAGCCCTGTCAGAGCGAGTGGAGTTCTCCTGCCACTCTAGTCCCTAAGCCAGGTGGGTCACAGCGGCTTTGCATCGACTACAGACGTGTTAATCAGATAACCAAAACAGACACTTATCCTCTCCCTCGCGTGGAAGATTGCATAGACAAGATCGGAAAGGCTAGGTACATAGGTAAGTTTGATTTGTTAAAGGGATACTGGCAAGTACCTATGACTGAACGTGCTAGGGAGATCTCATGTTTTGTAACACTAGGAAAGACATTTGCATGTTCCGTAATGCCATATGGCATGAAGAATGCACCATTTCAGAAGCTCATGAATGTTGTAACAGAGGGTTTGGCAGGGTGTGTTGTTTATATTGATGATGTATTAATCTTCAGTGACAACTGGAAAGATCACCTATGCCATGTCAGTAAATTTCTTGAGCGTTTAGTTCAGGCTAATCTTGTAGCTAATTTATCAAAGTGTGAGTTTGGTCAAGCTAAAGTTCAGTACCTTGGGTCCATAATTGGTGATGGACATGTTGCACCACCAGGAGCTAAGGTTCAGGTTATAAGTGATCTTCCCAGACCTAAAAGGAGGAAAGAGATACAAAGGTTTTTGGGAATGGTAGGTTATTACAGGAGATTTGTTATAACTTTTCTATTCTTGTATCACCACTTACAGACCTACTGAAAAAGGGAGTTGAATTTGTCTGGACCGATAACTGTGAATCCTCTTTCAACAAACTTAAAGCTATCCTATTAAGTCAGCCAGTGCTCGGTACTCCAAATTTTGCTAAGCCTTTTAAGATGGCTGTTGATGCAAGTGATACAGGAGCTGGGGCTGTTTTGCTGCAAGAGGATGACCAGGGTACTGAACACCCTGTATCTTATTACAGTAAGAAGTTCACTCCACCTCAAAAGAACTACTCAACTATTGAAAAAGAGCTTTTGGCCTTGATTTTGGGTTTACAGCATTTTTCATTTTATTTGTTTTCTGGTTTTGACCCCATAGTCATTTATACCGATCATAACCCACTGAAATTCCTTAGTAAGTTTAAAGATAAAAATCAGAGATTGACAAGATGGAGTCTACTTCTTCAGGAGTACTCATTAGACATACAACATGTCAAGGGGAAAGAAAATGTTATTGCAGATTGCTTATCTAGACTTTAGACACATTGTTTTAGAGTAATAAGAAATTTCCTTTGTAAATTTCTTTTTCTTTGTGGGGAGGTGTTACATAGCCTATGATTTCATCATCCTTTGTGTAATTCTAACGTACAGTGTGCTGCCTGTTTGATCACGAGCGTATTCTGCCTCAGTCCCCCCCTTCTACCGTTATAGTAGAGTAAGTCGTCCTTTCTGTTGTTCAGAGCGGGATTGTCAACTCTTTGTCCCCATGGTTTCATTTGCGCGTCCTTCTTACAAGTTGTATCAAGCTCTGCTGGCCCCTATATAATGAGCTCAGTCTCTGCATCATTGCCACTTAGATCTGCTCCTCATTTTGTTCACATCTCTGTCCTCCCCTGTACAGTTATTATTATTGTGAGTGCTCAAGAAATCTCTGAACATCTAGCAGCTGTGTGTAATTTGAGTATAACTGTTGTTGCATATTTTCTTGTACTGTGTAGCATAAGGTTAGTTCTTAGGCCTAGTGAGGTTTTTGTGATTAATTTAGGGTTTTATGTCAGTCATTTTTGATAATAGTTTGTATGTGTAATAATTGATCTTGCATTAACTGAGCATTACCCAGTGTATTTTCATTTTATCAGGGCTGACTTAGGTAAATTTACTCTTGCTAATTTCGTGTTAATAGAGGCTATTGAAGTTAACCATGTATTTAACCTGTTTTTTTTTTGCCATTACATTGTCCTTATGAGTCCTGAATGTTTTGTTGTTAGTTTGAGCATTAAACTTTAACTTGTAATTTTACATAACTCTTTTGTTTTGAACCTGGAACACTACGGGACAGTAGTGATTTTTAGTATTCTCACTTAAAGTGTACACTATCTTTCTCTGTTCCGTAACAATATACATATAAATCTATATATATATTTATATATATATATATATACAGTATATATATATATATATATATATATATATATAAATAAATCTATCTATCTATCTATCTATATATATATATATATAAATCTATCTATCAATCTATCTATCTATATATATACATATATATATATATATATATATATATCTATATATATCTATATCTATAAATCTATATATATATATATATATATTCAGAAAGTGTAATGCCCACGAAAAAAAAAAAAAAAAACAGGTTTGAGGGCCCAATATTTAGCTGATCTAAACTTTCAGCAGACCGATCTCAGTATCGAATTCAAGTTGCGTAATCCTTAACCCTTCCAACGATTTTCATTCAGTGCAGCTGAAAGCTGTTTTTGGTTGACTTTACTTAGTGACCTAGACCTTTGACCTTTCCCAGAGACCTGTAAGTTTGTCTCACTGTTTTCATAATCCAGTCTCTGTATACTTGTATTAACGTGAACTCTTTCACAACATTTAAAGTGTATCAGATTAAAACTTTAAAGTTGATCTTGCCAAGTAACATTGACGTATATCCTATTGTTCTCAAAAGAAATAGGTCAACCTCTTGTGTAGTCCCTAACTCATCCTCCAAGTTTTATCCCAAAAGGATCAAAGCTTTCTTAGTTATTTTGTTCACTTACAGACACACGTATCAGAATTTGTCCCTGCCCTTTTATTATTATAAAAACTGATTACTTTAATTCTTGCCTGACCCTTAACACTCCCACTAAGTAAGGTTCATTTCAAATAAAAATTGAGTCAACCTTGCTCTGTGACCCTGGCTTCTGACCATTCCTTTTGACCTTGTCGACAAGTTGGCTGGGATTCTCGACAGAATAACTGACAGGTTGGTCTGGTACAAGCGGATAAATCTGTGATGGTTTTTTCAAGGCTGCACAAAGGTCATCAGGCACACATAAGGATTAATACCAATATTCTCCTAGACTAAGACATGGAACAGTGGAATATATATATATATATATATATATATATATATATATATATATATATATATATATATATATATATATATATAAAACAACTATGGGGACATCACACAACCATGTCGCACGCCCACATTGATCGCAAACCATTCGCTGAGATGCCCATTTACCCTTACACATGACTCACTACCATCATAAAAATTTTTGACGACGTCTAGCAGCATACCATCTACGCCGTACATGAACAAAACTTTCCACAATCCTTCTTTGTCTTCTTTGCTGTATGCTTTTTCCAGATCTATAAATGCCATAAACACCTTATAGTCCTTCTCACAAGCCTTCACTTTCTGTTTCACTACAAAAATTTGATCCACAAATCCTCTCCACTCCTAAAGCCATCCTGTTCATCACTCACTAGGACTTCTGATATTTCCCCTACTTCTCTATAATATTTCTTCCATATACCTTCCCTATCACACTCATAAACTTATGCCACGATAATTATTGCACTCACTTTGCTCACCATTATTTTTGTGCATGGGTCCAATCACAGCGTTTTTCCACTCTGCTGGCACAGTTTCACTCATCCATGCCTTCTTACATATCTCCAACAAGCACTTCATTCCGCCCTCACTACAACACATAATCATCTCAGCATACACCTCATCAATTCCATCTGCTTTCCCAATTCCAGCCGCTTCACAGCGTTCTTCACCTCTGCGAGTGTCACGTTTCCTTGCACTGCATTCCTTCTCAGTATACCCCCAAAGCCTGTCATGTTAACAGTCGCCTGGTTTTCTTCACTTCCATTCATCAGGCTTTCAAAATATTCTTTCCATCTGGTCCTTACTTACTCCACAAAGGTTAATAATCTTCCACTTATATCCTTCACACTTTCACATTTCTTTCCACTGTCACTTCTACATTTCCGCACCTCTTTCCAGAATAACTTCATGTTATTAGAGTAATTTGCATTCATTTTTCTTCCTAGATCATCATTTACCTGCTTCTTTTTCCTCTTCACTAGTCTTTTTACGTGCTTCATGCTCTCAGTGAAATACCTGCGCAGCAGAGTGAGCCCGACACCACCACCCCAGGAGGAGGTTACAGGGAGGTGACCCCCACCCTGACAAGGAGACGACGGGGAGGCTTTTTCACCTCCTGAGCCTTCTGGGGGGAAACGACATATTTCCCCTGTGACCCGACGCCCCTCTTCCCTGCAGCCAGACCACTGGGCAGGACACAGTTTGAGTGCGCTACGCTCCGGCGGAGGAAGCACTCACCAGAATCGGGGTGGACTTGCAACTATCAAGTCCCAAGCAAGCCCTCGGACACTGTATCCACCAGATCGGCCTTCACAAGAGGAGAGGAATCTACTAGAGCCTCCAGTCTTGCTATACCCCAGGGGAGCAGTGACACAGTAGCGCCCACCGGGTCTACTGTGGGTGGAGCAACCACAAGTTCTCCATCCTCTGCCATCCACCTTCGGGAACCAGCACGTCGGCACGTCCCACAGATGATCTTCACTGGATCTCCCCAGGAGGGAGGCAGGCGCAGGGGTAGACTCCACCGGAGATACCTATGCAGGACAGATTACCGGTTGTCTCCCAAGCTGCCCCAGCCCTAACGAAGGGAGGACAGACTCCATCGGAGCTGTGGCATTAGCCAAGAGAGCCCACTGGGCCTCCCCTTCCCATCATCTCTGGGCCAAGCAGCACCTGAGGGAGCGTCCCCTGGACATCCTTCCACCTCTGTCCCGAGTAGGAACTTAGGCAGTACCCGCCGGGGCGGTCTGGCCAGAGGAGTACACATCAGGTCTCCCTCTCGCGCCCTGGTCCAGAGTTCCAGCAGGGACCGTCAGGCCCGCCAAGCTGGGAAGCAGGCCACTGGTTGCTCCCCCTCCATGACCCTTGGAGTTCCTACTGAGAGCAATGCCTCTTGCTCTGCCCGTCCCTCCTGTGGTGGAGAGAGGCACCCCTCTCCCTGCCTCTCTTCCCCGGAGAGCGGGAGCTCCTCCCCCTCTGGTACCCCGCCAGAGACCAGCCAGGGCAAGACAACCCCGAGGCCAGGTGTCCTGTCACTGCAGCTCCACCCTCACCATCGACAGGTGCTGTCGGACTCCCCTAGAGAGAGAGAGGCCATAAACTACCCCTGACGGCCTCCTCCCCTGCATGAGGCCACAGTTCCCAAAGCTGACGGACCACCTCCCCTGCCCACCATAGCTGCCAGACCCCTCCCGGCAAAGGTGACCACAGCCAGCCCTTGACGGCCACCTCCGCCGGACAGGACCACGGCTCCTCAAGGGTGCCACCCTCCCCTCAGCTGACCCTCGGCTCAGGCCCAGCCAGGTCAGCCCCCAGGAACCTGACCACAACAAAGGGCCAGTGCCATGCTGCGCCCCTCCTGGCACTCTTTGGCCCAGTCCCGAGGGCCCCACTTCGCCCAGGACCCCTAGAGAGAAAGGGCCGCCCACCATTCCGCCCATCAGCTCTCGTAGAACCCGTGGCAATCCCAACGACGACCCACACCAAGAGGACAGTCTTGACGGCCAGCCTCCTACGCCCGGCCGCCACCTGTGGCTGCCAGTCTAGGAACCTTCCCCAGGCGTGCCTTAGCGCCCCTCTCTGCCTGTACCCATGAGTAAAATGACCCTAAGGTTGTTCTTTGTCCCCTGTTGAAGTGAAGTGAAAGCAGACCCTCTCCAATGACCCCAGTCCTGTTCCCCCCCCCTCTTGTTTAGACAGGTGAAATAACTACCCCAGGGGAAACCCCTGTTGATTGCTAGTGTTGGTGCAAGGCAAGAGGCCCCGGCCGTCCCCCAGTGTGACCTCCCCCCAGTGCAATACACAGCAGACTCCCTCTGAGTATCAGTGTCGCATCCCTGCCCCTGTAATTACTGTGTAATCTCCCCCCTCCAGTCTTGTCCCGTACACACCGAGTGCATACACTCAGGGTATACCCTCTGTGATTGACCTCCGTTCCTGTCGCGAATGTGCTATAGTTAGTATAAGGTGCCAACTATGTCACGCGAATGTGTATTGGAGCGAGAATATATTCCCGTCCCTGCCATGCGCTGTGTATACTGAAATTGACTATACTGGAAGTGTTATACATACTGGATCAGGACACACCTGGTATATTGTATGAGACTGACATGTATTGTCGTGTGGAAATACTCTGTATGAGAGGAGACATAACTCTCCATGTGTCGGTCAAAGCTCCATATGAACTAGGTGGAAATATTCAGTGTAAGGTGTATTTTTGTGTCATATTCACATTCATACTTTGTATTATTTAAGTTTGGTCACAGACTGTAGTGTGTAATTTGTTATTGTTAATATACAGTAAATACGTGTGCCTCTGATCAGTCGGTGTTTGGACTTTCCTTCCTTGTCTGTATACTTTGAGCCGGTCTTGAACAAAGAACCCAGGATTGCACCGTACCTGGACCCGAGAAGTCGGAGCCCAGACTACTCTGCATAACACTCAGTATATTCAGTTCTTATTTCAACTGAAGCCCTGTCCTGTATCCACTCTAGCCACTTCTTCCTCTTTTCCTCCACTGCTCTCTTAACCATTTCATCCTACCATGCCGTACCTTTCTTCTCTGTTGTTACTCTTGCCACACCACACATCGTTTTATCATTCCCACCCAAGCAATCCTTATGTACATTACACAACCCGTCCAGATCCATTTCATTCTAACTCACAGATTCTAATTCCTTCCCTACTTTGGCCCTGTATTCATCTGCCACTCCTTTGATCCTCAGCTTTTCGACTTTCAGTCTTTCTCCCTGACTGCTCCTCTCTCTCTCTCTCTCCTGATCCACCTCACTCCTCTCAGCTTGATCTTGCATACCAGAATCTTATGATCTGACAAATCTTCACATTGTCCTCTCACTGTCCTCATATCAGCAGCACTACCCAGCATCGATTCTCTACGAGGACGTAACCAATCAGGCGTCTTTTAACACGATTTCTATACCCCCTATACCATGTATATTTATGTGCATCTTTGTGTCTGAAGTAAGAATTACAAATGCACAACCTCCTTTCCTGCCACACATCCTTCAGTTGCTTCCCAGTATTATTCTCTCCTGGTACTCAGTATTATCCATTATATCATTCACAGGACCACTGCCTACT
Source organism: Coenobita brevimanus (assembly GCF_032717465.1). Lineage (NCBI taxonomy): Eukaryota > Metazoa > Arthropoda > Malacostraca > Decapoda > Coenobitidae > Coenobita > Coenobita brevimanus. Next base: position 8,881,879 of record NC_136995.1, read on the forward strand.
CACACACACTACAAAGCCAGTCAGGAGGCAGGACGTGTGTGCTGGGCAATCCCCAGGTCCTGTCCTCCCCACTTACTGTTTTTTAATCAGTCCATATACCACTGACCGGGCTAATGTATGGCCCGGCCTGCACTATATGTGCAGGGAATCTTTCAACAACAACAACAACAACTGCCTACTCTCTCATTCATGCCACCCATTACATTTTATAACTCCTGGGCATTTCTCCTACTATTTCATCCAGCTCATCCCGAAACCTTCCTCTGTCTCACTCCTGTCATCACACGGTGCATACACTACAATGACTGCCACTTTCACCTTCTCAGACTTGAACTTGACATAGGCCTACATACATCTCGAGCTGGCACATTTGTAGTCTCTCATTCCACTCTGCCGCACCCCATTCATCAACAAAGCAACTCCTTCCTTGTATCTTCCTCGCCCATTCATGCCGGATCTTACACATTTTACACCCTCCCGCTCCCCCACTTCACACACTTTCATCTTTGTTTCACACAGTGCCATCATCGGATATCTCGCACTCTTGAACACATTCACTACTTCCATCCTCCTGCTCTCCTCATTCACACCTCTCACATTCCACATGGCCATGAGAATCTGTCCATTTGGTTGGGGCCCTGGGCAGGTTTTGGGCCCTCCTAGGCTCTCCGAAATGTCTGCTGTGATTTTAGTGATTTTAGATACGGGAATCTGGGGAACACTTAACCCGGCCAAAAACATCGGTTATATGGTTACCACCCAACGTAGTAAATGGTTTCCTGGGTACAGGAAACCACTTGGTTTGTCACTCAGTGTTGAAGCCATAAGGCAACACTACATTGAGGGAGTGGATGATGGGCGCCCCCACCAACCATATATATATATATATATATATATATATATATATATATATATATATATATATATATATATATATATTGTTACGGAACAGAGAAAGATAATGTACACTCTAAGTGAGAATACTAAAAATCACTACTGTCCCGTAAAGTTCCGGGTTCAAAACAAAAGAGTTAGGTAAAATAACAAGTTAAAGTTTAATGCTCAAACTAACAACAAAACATTCAGGACTCATAAGGATAATGTAATGGCAAAAAACAGGTTAAATATATGGTTAACTGCAATAGCCTCTATTAACACGAAATTAGCAAGAGTAAATTTATCTGAGTCAGCCCTGATAAAATGAGAAAACCAGATAATACTCAGTGAATGCAAGATATATTATTACAGATACGAAATATTATTACCACTGGCTGACAATATGAATTACAAAAACTTTACTAGGCCTACGAATCAACACCTTATGCTATACAGTACAAGAACAAAATGTAATAACACTTATACTCAAATTACACAGCTGCTAGATGGTCGGAGACTTCCAGAGCAATCACAATAATAACAACTGTACAGGGGAGGACAGAGATGTGAACAAAATGAGTAGATCTAAGTGGCAATTAATGCAGAGACTGAGCTCATTATATAGGGGCCGGCAGAGCTTGATACAACTTGTAAGAAGGACGCGCAAATGAAGCCAGAGGGGACAAAGAGTTGACACTCCTGCTCTGAACAACAGAAAGAACGACTTACTCTACTATAAGGGAGGAGGGGGGAGTGAGGTAGAACATGATCGTGATCAAACATGCAGCATACTGTACGTTAGAATTACACAAAGGATGATGAAATCATAGGCTATGTAACACCTCCCCACAAAGAAAAAGAAATTTACAAAGGAAATTTCTTATTACTCTAAAACAATCTGTCTGAAGTCTAGATAAGCAATCTGCAATAACATTTTCTTTCCCCTTGACATGTTGTATGTCTAATGAATACTCCTGAAGAAGTAGACTCCATCTTGTCAATCTCTGATTTTTATCTTTAAACTTACTAAGGAATTTCAGTGGGTTATGATCGGTATAAATGACTATGGGGTCAAAACCAGAACACAAATAAAATGAAAAATGCTGTAAACCCAAAATCAAGGCCAAAAGCTCTTTCTCAATAGTTGAGTAGTTCTTTTGAGGTGGAGTGAACTTCTTACTGTAATAAGATACAGGGAGTTCAATACCCTGATCATCCTCTTGCAGCAAAACAGCCCCAGCTCCTGTATCACTTGCGTCAACAGCCATCTTAAAAGGCTTAGCAAAATTTGGAGTAGCGAGCACTGGCTGACTTAATAGAATAGCTTTAAGTTTGTTGAAAGAGGATTCATAGTTATCGGTCCAGACAAATTTAACTCCCTTTTTCAGTAGGTCTGTAAGTGGTGATACAAGAATTGAAAAGTTATAACAAATCTCCTGTAATAACCTACCATTCCCAAAAATCTTTGTAGCTCTTTCCTACTTTTAGGTCTGGGAAGATCACTTATAACCTGAACCTTAGCTCCTGGTGGTGCAACATGTCCATCACCAATTAAGTACCCAAGGTACTAAACTTTAGCTTGACCAAACTCACACTTTGATAATTTAGCTGCAAGATTAGCCTGAACCAAACGCTCAAGAAATTTACTGACATGGCATAGGTGTTCTTTCCAGTTGTCACTGAAGATTAATACATCATCAATATAAACAACACACCCTGCCAAACCCTCTGTTACAACATTCATGAGCTTCTGAAAAGTGGCTGGTGCATTCTTCATACCATATGGCATTACAGAACATGCAAAAGTCTTTCCTAGTGTAACAAAACATGAGATCTCCCTACCACGTTCAGTCATAGGTACTTGCCAGTATCCCTTTAACAAATCAAAGTTACTTATGTACCTAGCCTTTCCGATCTTGTCTATGCAATCTTCCACGCGAGGGAGAGGGTAAGTGTCTGTTTTGGTTATCTGATTAACACGTCTGTAGTCGATGCAAAGCCGCTGTGACCCACCTGTCTTAGGGACTAGAGTGAAAGGAGAACTCCACTCATTCTGACAGGGCTCAATCATCTTGTGGTCCAACAGGTAGCCAAGCTCCGTCTGGATGAGAGGAACTTTCACTGGGTTCACACGGTAAGGAGGCAGTTTAATTGGCTTTGCGTCTCCAACATCGACATCATGCATCAACACAGTGGTTCTTCCTGGAGTGGCACGGAACACTTGCGGGTACTCCTGCAGTAATGCCGAAAACTCCTGCCTTTCCTTGGGAGCTAGATGAGAAAGCTTAGTCTGGAGATCATTCATGATATCAGGATTCTTTCCCAAACTGTCACTCAGGCTCATGCTGCATGGGAGAACTTCACTTGCAGACTCGGGTGGAACAGCTACAGTGCAGACTGGGTTATTTTCGTCCCGCCTGTGATGTAACTTTAGCATGTTGATGTGACAAAGTTGCTTGTTCTTTCTACGATCTGGTGTGGCGATGACATATTTGACATCACTGAGTTTCTTCTCTACGAAATAAGGACCACTAAACTTGCCTTAAAGAGGTTGCCCATGCACCGGTAGCTGAATCAAAACCTGATCTCCTGGCGTCACATGGACTTCTTATCATTCCAAGTCTTCATCTATTCCTGAGCAGCTCCTAAATTCTCTCGCCAGCTGTAAAGCAGTGGACAGCCGTTCTTTGAACTTCATCACATACTCCAGCAGTTTGACATCATCTTCCTCTGACAGCCAGCATTCCTTGTGTAGCTTAAGGGGTCCTCTTACTTCATGGCCAAACAGTAGTTCAAAAGGTGAGAAGCCCAGTGATTTTTTGGAGATTCTCTTGCGGCAAACACAACGAATGGAAGACCTTTATCCCAGTCTTTCTCATGTTCCAAACAGTATTTCTTGAGCATCGATTTGAGTGTTTGATGATATCTCTCCAACGCTCCTTGGGTCTGGGGATGGTAAGCTGAAGACGTGATCTGGGTGATGTGCAACTCTTTCAGAGACTGCTTGAAAACATTTGACATGAAATTGCTTCCCCGGTCTGACTGTACCTCCTTGGGCAGACCAAACTTGGTGAACAACACTAGCATTTCCTTAACAACGTTCTTTGCTGAAATATTTCTAAGTGGAATGGCTTCAGGATAACGAGTAGCCATATCAATCAGGGTTAACACATAAGAAAATCCTGAAGAAGTCTTAGGAAGAGGGCCCACAATGTCCGCCAACACACGGGTGAATGGCGCCTCAAAAGGAGGAATGGGAACTAGAGGTGCAACCTTTTCGGCCTGATTACACTTCCCCACAACTTGACAGGTGTGACAAGACTTACAATACCAGGAAACATCCCTGAAGATACCTGGCCAGTTGAAGTGTTTCAAAATGCGTGCCACAGTCTTCCTCACTCCAAGGTGTCCTGCCAAACTGGAATCATGAGCCACTCTAATGATATCCTGCCTACAAACACGAGGGATGACAACTTGATGTACAACCTCCCATTCACAGTTCACTGATGCTGTTGGGGGTCTCCACTTCCTCATAAGTACTCCTGACTTTATATAATAACAAGTAGAAGCACCAGCTGACTCTTCCTCACTGCAAGCAGAGTTAGCTAGACTTTTCAACTCAGGGTCAGCAACCTGCAACTCAACCAACTCTTGACGAGACAAATTACCAACACTACGGGGTACTGCCTAATCTGGTGAGTGGTCCAAATTAGCAAGAAAAGTGTCAGCTAGGATAACATCATCATCATCATTATCCTCTAAATCACCAGTAACTTTAGACTTAGCCCTAGTGGCAGCATATGCAGGGAACACATCAGGGACATCACAATCCTGGGCCGCAGCCACTGGCTCACTAGACAACTGAGGAGCTGGACACAATTGACTTCCACCAATATCATTTCCAAGTAAGAAAGTTACACCTGACATTGGGAGTGTCTCAACCAACCCAACCATAACGGAACCATTAACAAAACCAGACTCTAAATTCACTCTGCACAGAGGGACAGAGAAGTAATTATTCCCTACACCTTGTAAGATTACAGTTTCATCAGAGAAATTAACATTAGAGCCTAGAACACTGGTCAGCATAAGGGAATGGCAAGCACCTGTATCACGATATATTTTAACTGATTTCCTGTCATTACTGTCCAGAGGACTGGCAAAACCATCAGACAGGAAATTAGCACATGAACTCTTGAGAGTGTCACCCACGTTACTGCTCAAAAGAGGAGCTTCATCATGAGAATTTAATTTACCCCTCAAAGCAGGTTCAGTTAACTCGGTTAAAGAATTCTAGGAACTTTCAAGGGTGGACACTAGACCAATTGACTGAATATTTAAAGACTCCTTTTTGTTCATATCACACTGTCTCCTGAAACATTTCTCGGTAGTATGACCAAGCTTACTACAATAAGTACATTTACTTTTCTGAAATCTAGAGGTGAAGCTGGTATTTACTACCTGAGAAACATCATCTTTATTCTCTTTCCTGTTACCTGTACTCCGAGTAGAGGCAATGTACTTACTCTCAGCTTTCCTTTTTTCTTTAGAATATCTCTTGTGAGTGAGAACATATTCATCAGCTAAAACTTCAGCATCAGACAAATTATCTATTCTTTTCTCATCAAGATATAGGCTTATATCTTTATTAATACACCTTTTGAAGTCCTGCAGCAAAATTATCTGCTTAAATTTACCAAAATCAGAATCCACATTCTTAGAATTTGACCACTGCTCTAACAGATCTTCTTTGATTTTTGCATACTCAACATGGGATTGCTTATTTGGCTTATAAGTTGTCCTAAATTTTACTCTATAGGCTTCAGGAACAAGCTCTTAGGCCTTAAGAATCAAGCTCTTAACTACATCATAATTATCAGATTGATCCTGAGGCAAAGATACATAAGTTACTTGAGCTTTACCGGTGAGAACAGTTTGAAGGAGTACTGGCCAATACTCTTTGAGCCAATTAAAACCTGTAGCTACCCTCTCAAATAACTGAAAATACTTTGTTAAATCAGATTCATTAAAAGGAGGGACAAGTTTAACATTTTTAGCCACATCAAAATCATCAGAGCTAGATGATCCAGTTCCACCTTGTTTCATG
>NC_136995.1:8890361-8951667 GCF_032717465.1 Coenobita brevimanus
GTGGTTAAAGTATGGTATATAACTCCTTTTCAGAATTCTCATTAAGCTGAATGAAATTGTCTAGCACTACCAAGAAAAAGACATAAAACAGGTTATGGTGCAACGAAAGGAGAAATATTCCAAGTAAGGAATTCACTGGGGAATATTTACATACCGTGAAAAAAGATGACAGGCAATAGTTTCAGCTTCATGATCACTGCTGCAACAACCTTTCTAGTACGGCGGCGCCTTCTACTCAGTGTGTTCTTGCCGCATTCATGTAGTTTTACTACTAGTGGCAACTTCTCGAACTGGAAGAATCAGAAATAACTTTCGTTAACTCTTGCATTACGAGGGGTCTCCCCTAAGCATGGTGAAGCCGTCAGGAGACAGGAGGGGACAATACTAGTACAAATGGTGCTGATTGTTTTATTTTAATGTGTCCGACAACGGAATTAGGTTTCACAGCATTTTCCTAAAGCTCGGTAGTCCTCCTACATACCTTACATCTCCACATTACCACTTGGGCACTAACACTCACCGTCCATATTGAATACATGTAGGTTTGTCTCTTGCATGACGCAACTAGTATTATCACCACTAGAGCACCACTAGAAAAAGAAGGGTGTTAATTCCAGTGTTAAAGCAGCACGGTGCCAGTAGCCCAAGCTGGTTGTTACTAGCAAGATGTCAATAGCAGGGTGTCACTAATAATGCCAATGTGAGATTGAAAGGATGTATCGCATGGGGTCAAAAGCAGTGTAGCCTATGTAAGCAGGGTGCCATTAGCAGAGTGTTACCAATAGGGTGTCATAGTAGTGTCACTAGCAGAGATTTACGAACACGGTGTCTATCTATCTATCTATCTATAGCCCGACGCCCTAATCCCGCAAAGGGTGGCCGCAGACAAAACGCTTCCAAGTCGCTCTGGCACTACCATTTGACTACCCTCCCCCGAATTCAAACCCCCCTCCCTCATATACCTCTCAACTCCATCCCTCCACCTCATCCTCGGTCTACCCCTCCCTCTCCCTCCCTCCACCTCACCTACATACACCCTCTTAGTCAGTCTTTCATACTCCATTCTCTCCACATGTCCAAACCACTTCAGTGTATTTCTCCTAATCTTCTCAACCACATCCACATCCACCCCACAACGTTCCTTCACTTCTTCATTCGTCAACCTGTCCCTCAGTATCACTCCACATGCTCCTCCCAAGTAACTCATTTCCGCTGCTCTCACTCTTGACTTGTTCCCCTCTTGCAAGGTCCACGCCTCGCTTCCACACGTCAGGGTAGGGATCACAATACTATCATGCAGTGACTTCTTAACTTCCATACTCACCTCCCTATTTCTCATCACTGCTTTCAGTGAACGAACAACCTTTCTTCCCTGCTGTACCCTTTCACGCACTTCATCCAGCAAAGTTCCATCCTTACTCATCACACTACCCAAGTACTTGAATGCACTCACATTTTCCATATCCTTACCATCCAACCTCACTGTACATTCTGTGACTTCATTCCCCTCAAACACAATAACTTTACTTTTGTTAACATTAACATTCAGCTTCCTCCTCCTACACACTGTCCCATATTCATTCACCAAACCTTGCAACTCCCATTCATCTTCACTCAACAATACTGCATCATCAGCAAACAGCAACACCGGAATCTTCCAAATATCACCCTCATTCATTAAAGTCACCCCCACATCCACTGCCCTACCCCTGCACCTCCTTTACAACCCTATCCATGTATATATTAAACAGCCATGGAGACATCACACAACCCTGTTTCAGTCCCACATTGAGATCAAAGAACTCAACCAGCTCACCATCCACTCGTAGCCCTAGCTCCTTCGTACATACTCTTCATAGCATTCAACAGTTTCCCATCGACTCCAAGTATTCTAAATACCTTCCACATACCTTGCCTATCTATTCTGTCAAAAGCTTTCTCCAAATCCATGAAGGCAACATACACTTTCTTTCCCTTCTCTAGATACTTCTCCACTAAACATCTTAGAACAAATAACTGATCTACACACCCTTTTCCCTTCCTAAATCCCCCTTGTTTTTTGAGATTATCATTAATATGCACACTGTTAAAGATCTTAAATCCAATAACTTAAATAGTGAGAAACAGTAGGTTTTCGCCTCGAAAGATCCACTATTAAAATACTCCATCACTTTACTCATACCATCCATCAGTCTAATGACCACCATGGAGAAACCCATGCAGTATCCCTTGATATTTCTAAAGAGTTTGACAGAGTATGGGCCGCTCCTAAAACCCCTTTGCAGCGGCCTATCATCTTTTGTCCCACTGATTTCCCCATACCACAGCAATAAAAAAGTAAGAGTAAAGGTATATGATGAATATTCCAATTTTCACTCAGTTAATGCCGACGTAGCACAAAGAACCACAAAGACCAGTAATGACCTCACCCCTGTTCCTCACTCATATTAATGATCTTTTATCTGTCGCCCATAATCCCTTCACTCATGTGGAGATGACTCAATGCTTCACAGTTCCCTCACACTTAAACACCCATTCACAAAATTTGATGTCTCTAACTCCCAACTCAACACAGAAATCTCCATAAATCAAGACTCATCCAGGATCACTAAACGGGGATAAAATAACATTGTTTCATTTAATGTTGGAAAAGCAAAATATATCCAGTCTCGTAATAGATAGGTATTGCCTGATTCCTGTATTACCTTCATTGCAACCGAGACTCCAATCTCTAAAACTATTGAAATACTCGATGCCTCCCTTAGCAATGCCATCAGCGGGACCTCTCATGTTAGATGTGCTGCTTAAACCGCATCAGATATCTATTTAGACTGTATGAGTTGATATTCCGGGGACCATGACCCTTGACCTTTCCAGATGACAGTCTTTTACCGATGCCGACATAAACTACCACTCAAACACAATCCAAGAAGCCCACACTGCAGTGCAGCCCCCCCCCCCCTACACCATTACACACTTACCCACCTCATGGATCTCATGATCATAACACAGACATTCCTTCAACATAATCTCAGCACAAGATCTCTGAGAGCCCCCATGCGAGACTATCAATTTCTTGTGGTTCACTGGCCATGCGCACAGATCAGCTTTGGGTTCCAAAAATACAATATTAATAGCAGGGTATCACTAGTAAAATGTCACTAGCACGTTAAGCGTCGCAGGCACTGTGGCTAGCAGAGTGCCATCAGATGGTTGCCACTTGCTGTTTTATTAGCACCTGAAGGGTGCGAGGTGTCAGTAGCAGAATGCTACTGGCACTATCAGGGTGCCATTTTAAGAGCGTTACTGTAGAAAGGAGTCGGTAGCATTCGTAGGTTATCAGTATTAGATGGGTATTAGCCTGGCGTTACTATTATTAATAAGATGTTACAAGCAATATCAATGGATCTAACTCATGTAGAGTGTCATAAACATACTGTTACTTTAGGAGGGTATCAGCACAATAACAGACTATCATTAACACAATGTCACTAAACATTAGGGTTTAAATAACAGGTGTTATCAGCCGTAGGATGATACAAGCAGGTAATCACTGGTATGGTGTAATAAGCAGTGTCAATGGCAGGGTAAAAATAACAGGGGAAGAGGTCTGCTTTTTAATGGGTAAAACCTGTGACAATATTCGTAAACTTTTACAGAGCTAAGTTTTCTATAAAAGTTTGTTGTACCAGTAGCTTTACTCATAAAATTACCAAATACTTCACCACAAAAATACAGAATTATAAAGTTAAAATACAAAAAAAGAAAATGATCTCTGGAAAGAGTTAACTGCTGCAGAGATCTGTCTATCGCAAAAACTGGCTGTGATCATTTATGAATACAAGTTCGTACTGTCGTGCCGATTGGATGCTTCATACACCTGTCAATTAACTCTCTCAGTGGTTCTTGAGAGGGAAGCCAACGTGCCGGGGCACCGATATATCCTAGCAGAATCTCCTTTCGCCTCCTCCCTTAAAGGTGGATATTTGACCGCCGCAGAAGGTCAACTTCTTGGATTCCAACGGGTTCACATTCCAGATGAACCTGGGTCTACAACAATAACAGGTACTACTACTACACTATGTAACAAAAACAAAAAATCTGTTCCTGTGTAATAAGTACTATTTCCTTATTTGTTTTGCTCCAAAACTATACAGAACATTAATCATCATCCTAAAACTTCGCTTTTGTAAACAAGAGAATGATTTTTTTTTTTTATATTTACTAATTTTCTGTAGAAAGAATGACTGGGTGTGTCTTTTCCTTCGTAAGGAGCCAGAAGGAAACATATAAATATGGAAAGTGACATATAACAATACTGAATACATAATGAATGAAATCATAGAAGTCTAGAATCGAACATTTTTTTCCGATTTGCGATTGTACACTATAGTAGATCACTTTCACAGACCAGCCCCCCCATCATGCTCACGTTATACTGTCCTTGGTATTTCCTCTCAAAGTCCATTATATCTTGATAGAAGCGTTCTCTTTGCACTTCAGAATATGCACCCATGTTGTCCTTGAAATCATCAAGGTGGGAATGAGGCATATGAATCTTGAGTGACATTCCACAGCCCATGGCGCCGTAGTTCTTTATGAGGTTGTCAATCAGCTCCACATGGTCCTCATCCCTGTGATTTCCAAGAAAACCGCGAACCATTGCTTTCAGGCTGTCCCAGGTCACTTTTCCACTTTCGAAAGCTTGTTGGGAATACCCTTGCTCTCCAGGATCTTCGTAACCTGTGAACCGACGAAAATACCGGCTTTGATTTTCGCCTCCGATAGCAGGGTGAAGAAGTCTCGTACGTACTGAAATGCCGTCGACCGCTTGTCCAGAGCCATGACAAATCGTTTCATGAGGCCCAGTTTGATTTGTAAGGGCGGCATCAGTACTTTTCTAGGGTCCACAAGTGACTCCCATTTCACGTTGTCAATATATTCCTTATAAGCTTCATACATCTTGGCAGATGCTTCAACAGGATAGTTTTTGCTTGCTGCTCTTAATAAACTGACCACAAATATAGCAAAACGCATCAGCGGAATGCTTACAACCTCTAGATGACATCTCTGAAAAAATAGATACATTCACGTTTGCATGATCGAAAAAACAAAAACAATGGTATAGAATTTAGAGTACAACAAAATTAGCTCCGTTACTGTAAAGATCCACAATTCATCCGTAATTCGATAAAGAATTGATTTATTATATAAATTTACAAGCCTTTCAAATAAGCTTCGCTCAGACTGACTACATTTCAACTGACAGCGCCCACACCCGGGTCCCGGAAAGGTACGGCGCGTCCAGAAACGGTTCGTGTTCGAATTATGTGCTTCAGCCAGTCACCTAGCTCAGCAAAATGACGTGCAGTGCTGACATCGGCACATGCAGACACATGTAAAATCATTTATGAAGTGAAGTTTTTCGTTCACCCAAGAACTCACCTCACGCTGCCTAGGTAGCCATTTTTCTGGTGTTTGAGGGCATAAAGATCACTCTCCTAGTCACAAAAGCGAAGTATGATGAGAGGAATGGCCATTTTCCATGGTTCCGAGGCCGAAACTATCAGAAAATAACACCCACTACCCAGGAACAAAAATCGTCTTACATAGTGCTTTTACTATTACTATTACCACCACTACATTCATGTATGGCTTTCTTTAGAATGCTTCAGTGGATATTATATCCAAGCTATCTTATACTGTAAATGCCAGTTTTGTTCAATCTTACTTAACAGTCAAAATTTAAAAACACACCATTGATCCCATCATCACACACCAAAAATAAAAGGGAGTAGTCTCATGATGCTTAGTTATTAATGAATATTAGTGCAATTTCAATGATCACTGAAGATGTTGGAAACTCATATACTACAAACATTTATGAAAAAGTTCACCTCAACAATAGACAAGATGGCTTCATAAAAGGAAGCTAACTAATGAAGCATCCTTCGTACTAAGGAAATCTATCTATCTATCTATTGCCAGACGCCTTAACCCAGGGCCACAAACAAATCGCCTCCACGTCGCCCTGTCCTCCGCCATTTCACTGCCCTGCTCCCAACTCACACAACGCTCTCTCATATACTAATATGCTAATATTCAGGAGATAAAAATTCCAGAACGATTGCTCTCACAGGGCTCTCTAAAGGTTCTAGTCCGTTGGATCATTATACTTTCGCTAATACATTTATTAAAAGTATACATATATATATATATATATATATATATATATATATATATATATATATATATATATATATATATATATATATATATATATATATATATATTGTTACGGAACAGAGAAAGATAATGTACAATTTAAGTGAGAATACTAAAAATCACTACTGTCCCGTAAAGTTCCAGGTTCAAAACAAAAGAGTTAGGTAAAATTACAAGTTAAAGTTTAATGCTCAAACTAACAACAAAACATTCAGGACTCATAAGGATGATGTAATGGCAAAAACAGGTTAAATATATGGTTAACTGCAATAGCCTCTATTAACATGAAATTAGCAAGAGTAAATTTACCTAAGTCAGCCCTGATAAAATGAAAATACACTGGGTAATGCTCAGTTAATGCAAGATAAATTATTACAGATACAAAATAGTATTAAAACTGGCTGACAAAATGAATCCTACACAAATTACAAAAAAACCTCACTAGGTCTACAAATCAACACCTTATGCTATACAGTACAAGGAAAAAATGCAATAACAGTTACACTCAAATTACACAGCTGCTAGATGGTTGGAGACTTCCTGAGCACTCACAACAATAACTGTACAGGGGAGGACAGAGATGTGAACAAAATGAGGAGTAGATCTAAGTGGCAATAATGCAGAGACTGAGCTCATTATATAGGGGCCAGCAGAGCTTGATACAACTTGTAAGAACGACGCGCAAATGAAACCATGGGGACAAAGAGCTGACAATCCCCCTCTGAACATCAGAAAGGACGGCTTACTCTACTATAATGATAGAAGGGGGGAACTGAGGCAGAACACGCTCGTGATCAAACATGCAGCATACTGTGCGTTAAAATTACACAAAGGATGATGAAATCATAGGCTATGTAACACCTCCCCACAAAGAAAAAGAAACTTACAAAGGAAATTTCTTATTACTCTAAAACAATCTGTCTAAAGTCTAGATAAGCAATCTGCAATAACATTTTCTTTCCCCTTGACATGTTGTATGTCTAATGAATACTCCTGAAGAAGTAGACTCCATCTTGTCAATCTCTGATTTATATCTTTAAACTTACTAAGGAATTTCAGTGGGTTATGATCGGTATAAATGACTATGGGCCCAAAACCAGAACACAAATAAAATGAAAAATGCTGTAAACCCAAAATCAAGGCCAAAAGCTCTTTCTCAATAGTTGAGTAGTTCTTTTGAGGTGGAGTGAACTTCTTACTGTAATAAGATACAGGGTGTTCAATACCCTGATCATCCTCTTGCAGCAAAACAGCCCCAGCTCCTGTATCACTTGCATCAACAGCCATCTTAAAAGGCTTAGCAAAATTTGGAGTAGCGAGCACTGGCTGACTTAATAGAATAGCTTTAAGTTTGTTGAAAGAGGATTCATAGTTATCGGTCCAGACAAATTTAACTCCCTTTTTCAGTAGGTCTGTAAGTGGTGACACAAGAATTGAAAAGTTAAGAACAAATCTCCGGTAATAACCTACCATTCCCAAAAATCTTTGTAGCTCTTTCCTACTTTTAGGTCTGGGAAGATCACTTATAACCTGAACCTTAGCTGCTGGTGGTGCAACATGTCCATCACCAATTACGGACCCAAGGTACTGAACTTTAGTTTGACCAAACTCACACTTTGATAAATTAGCTACAAGATTAGCCTGAACCAAACGCTCAAGAAATTTACTGACATGGCATAGGTGATCTTTCCAGTTTTCACTGAAGATTAATACATCATCAATATAAACAACACACCCTGCCAAACCCTCTGTTACAACATTCATGAGCTTCTGAAATGTGGCTGGTGCATTCTTCATACCATATGGCATTACGGAACATGCAAAAGTTTTTCCTAGTGTCACAAAACATGAGCTCTCCCTAGCACGTTCAGTCATAGGTACTTGCCAGTATCCCTTTACCAAATCAAACTTACTTATGTACCTAGCCTTTCCGATCTTGTCTATGCAATCTTCCACACGAGGGAGAGGGTAAGTGTCTGTTTTGGTTATCTGATTAACACATCTGTAGTCAATGCAAAGCCGCTGTGACCCACCTGGCTTAGGGACTAGAGTGACAGGAGAACTCCACTCGCTCTGACAGGGCTCAATCATCTTGTGGTCCAACAGGTAGCCAAGCTCCTTCTCGATAAGAGGAACTTTCACTGGGTTCACACGGTAAGGAGGCAGTTTAATTGGCTTTGCGTCTCCAACATCAACATCATGCATCAACACAGTAGTTCTTCCTGGAGTGGCACAGAACACTTGCGGGTACTCCTGCAGTAATGCCGAAAACTCCTGCCTTTCCTCGGGAGGTAGATGGGAAAGCTTAGTCTGGAGATCATTCATGATATCAGGATTCTTCCCCAAACTATCGCTCAGGCTCATACTGCATGGGAGAGCTTCACTTGCAGACTCGGGTGGAACAGCTACAGTGCAGACTGGGTTATTTTCGTCCCGCCTGTGATATAACTTCAGCATCTTGATGTGACAAAGTTGCTTGTTGTTTTTTACGATCTGGTGTGGCGATGACATAGTAGACATCACTGAGTTTCTTCTCCACGAAATAAGGACCACTAAACTTAGCTTGAAGAGGTTGCCCATGAACTGGTAACAAAATCAAAACCTGATCTCCTGGCTGAAAGTGGCGTAACCTGGACTTCTTATCATACCAAGTCTTCATCTTCTCCTGAGCAGCTCCTAAATTCTCTCTCGCCAGCTGTAAAGCAGTGGACAGCCGTTCTTTGAACCTCATCACATATTCCTGCAGGTTGACGTCATCTTCCTCCGACAGCCAGCATTCCTTGAGTAGCTTAAGGGGTCCTCTTACTTCATGGGCAAACAGTAGTTCAAAAGGTGAGAAGCCCAGTGATTTTTTGGAGATTCTCTTGCGGCAAACACAACGAATGGAAGACCTTTATCCCAGTCTTTCTGATGTTCCAAACAGTATTTCTTGAGCATCGATTTGAGTGTTTGATGATATCTCTCCAACGCTCCCTGGGTCTGGGGATGGTAAGCTGAAGACATGATCTGGGTGATGCCCAACTCTTTCAGAGACTGCTTGAAAACATTTGACATGAAATTACTTCCTCGGTCTGACTGTACCACCTTGGGCAGACCAAACTTGGTGACGAACCCTAGCATTTCCTTAACCACGTTCTTTGCTGAGATATATCTAAGTGGAATGGTTTTAGGATAACGAGTAGCCATATCAATCAGGGTCAACACATAAGAAAATCCTGAATAAGTCTTAGGAAGAGGGCCCAGAATATCCACCAACACACGGGTGAAAGGCGCCTCAAAAGGAGGAATGGGAACTAGAGGTGCAACCTTTTCGGTCTGATTACATTTCTCCACAACTTGACAGGTGTGACAAGACCTACAATATCAGGAAACATCCCTGAAGATACCTGGCCAGTAGAAGTTTTTCAAAATGCATGGCACAGTCTTCCTCACTCCAAGGTGTCCTGCCAAACTGGAATCATGAGCCACTCTAATGATATCCTGCCTACAAACACGAGGGATGACAACTTGATGTACAACCTCCCATTCACAGACGGCTGATGCTGTTGGGGGTCTCCACTTCCTCATAAGTACGGTACTCCTGATTTATATAATAACAAGTAGAAGCACCGGCTGACTCTTCCTCACTGCAAGCAGAGTTACCTAGACCTTTCAACTCAGGGTCAGCAACCTGCAACTCAACCAACTCTTGACGAGACAAATTATCAACACTATGGGGTACTGCCTCATCTGGTGAATGGTCCAAATTAGCAAGAAAAGTGTCAGCTAGGATAACATCATCATCATCATTATCCTCTAAATCACCAGTAACTTTAGACTTAGCCCTAGTGACAGCACATGCAGGGAACACATGAGGGACGTCACAATCCTGGGACGCAGCCACTGGCTCACTAGACAACTGAGGAGCTGGACACAATTGACTTCCACCAATATCATTTCCAAGTAAGAAAGTTACACCTGACATTGGGAGTGTCTCAACCAACCCAACCATAACGGAACCATTAACAAAACCAGACTCTAAATTCACTCTGCACAGAGGGACAGAGAAGTAATTATTCCCTACACCTTGTAAGATTACAGTTTCATCAGAGGAATTAACATTAGAGCCTAGAACACTGGTCAGCATAAGGGATTGGCAAGCACCTGTATCACGATACATTTGAACTGATTACCTGTCATTACTGTCCAGAGGACTGACAAAACCTTCAGACAGGAAATTAGCACATGAACTATTGAGAGTGTCACCCACGTTACTGCTCAAAAGAAGAGCTCCATCATGAGAATTTAAGTTACCCCTCAAAGCAGGTTCAGTTAACTCAGTTAAAGAATTCTGGGAACTCTCAAGGGTAGACACTAGACCAATTGACTGAATATTTAAAGACTCCTTTTTGTTCACATCACGCTGTCTCCTGAAACATTTCTCCGTAGTATGACCAAGCTTACTACAATAAGTAAATTTACTTTTCTGAAATCTAGAGGTGAAGCTGGTATTTACTTCCTGAGAAACATCATCTTTATTCTCTTTCCTGTTACCTGTACTCTGAGTAGAGGCAACGTACTTATTCTCAGCTTTCCCTTTTTATCTAGAATATCTCTTGTGTGTGAAAACATATTCATCAGCTAAAACTGCAGCATCATACAAATTGTCTATTCTTTTCTCATCAAGATATAGGCTTACATCTTTATAAATACACCTCTTGAAGTCCTCCAGCAAAATCATCTGCTTAAATTTACCAAAATCAGAATCCACATTCTTAGAATTTAACCACTGCTCTCTCAGATCTTTGATTTTTGCATACTCAACATGGGATTGCTTATCTTGCTTATAAGTTGTCATAAATTTTACTCTATAAGCTTCAGGAATAAGCTCATAGGCCTTAAGAATCAAGCTCTTAACTACATCATAATTATCAGATTGATCCTGAGGCAAAGATGCATAAGTTACTTGAGCTTTACCGGTGAGAACAGTTTGAAGGAGTACTAGCCAATAATTTTTGGGCCAATTAAAACCTGTAGCTACCTCTCAAACAACTGAAAATACTTTGTTAAATCAAATTCATTAAAAGGAGGGACAAGTTTAACATTTTTAGCCACATCAAAATCATCAGAGCTAGATGATCCAGTTCCACTTTGTTTCATGTGATACTCATGGTCTGCCTGAATCCTAGCAAGTTCAACTTGTGCGTGAAACTCAGCCTCCTTAAAACAAGCCTCCTTAGCCTGAGACTCAGCCTCCTTAGCACGTGCTTGAAATTCAGCTTCCTTCACACGAGCCTCCTGCAGGGCTAGCTGTAACTTAGCTAAGTCAATCTGCATTTGCTCATTTGGAGGAGTTACATTAAACAAGCTTTCATTAATCATGTCAACAATTTGATCTTTAGAATGATGAGAGCGAATAGCAATTCTCAATTGTTGAGCAACAAGCTTAAGTTCATTCTTTGTTCTGTTTTCTACATCCAACACTGTTTGCACATTTGACAAAAAATCTTTGGCTTCATCAAGTGTAGTAATAGAAGAGGTCATGAATAAATCACAGTCACAAAATATCAAGTAATATCCTTATGATAATGTCCTGAATATAGTGAGATGAGGTCGCCAAATTTATGTTACGGAACAGAGAAAAATAATGTACACTTTAAGTGAGAATACTAAAAATCACTACTGTCCCGTAAAGTTCCAGGTTCAAAACAAAAGAGTTAGGTAAAATTACAAGTTAAAGTTTAATGCTCAAACTAACAACAAAACATTCAGGACTCATAAGGATGGTGTAATGGAAAAACAGGTTAAATATATGGTTAACTGCAATAGCCTCTATTAACATGAAATTAGCAAGAGTAAATTTACCTAAGTCAGCCCAGATAAAATGAAAATACACTGTGTAATGCTCAGTTAATGCAATATAAATTATTACAGATACAAAATATTATTAATGATGGCTGAGTCAGGCTGACAATATGAAACTTACATGAATTACAAAAACTTCACTAGGCCTACAAATTAAACTTATGCTATACAGTACAAGAACAAAATGCGATAACACTTATACTCAAATTACACAGCTGCTAGATGGTTGGAGACTTCCTGAACACTCACAATAATAATAACTGTACACGGGAGGACAGAGATGTGAGCAAAATGAGGAGTAGATCTAAGTGGCAATAATGCAGAGACTGAGCTCATTATATAGGGGCCAGCAGAGCTTGATACAACTTGTAAGAACGACGCGCAAATGAAGCCATGGGGACAAAAAGCTGAAAATCCCGCTCTGAACAACATAAAGAACGACTTACTCTACTATAACGGTAGAAGAGGGGAATGAGGTAGAACACGCTCATGATCAAACAGGCAGCACACTGTACGTTAGAATTACACAAAGGATGATGAAATCATAGGCTATGTAACACCTCCCCACAAAGAAAAAGAAACTTACAAAGTAAATTTCTTATTACTCTAAAACAATCTGTCTAAAGTCTAGATAAGCAATCTGCAATAACATTTTCTTTCCCCTTGACATGTTGTGTGTCTAATGAATACTCCTGAAGAAGTAGACTCCATCTTGTCAATCTCTGATTTTTATCTTTAAACTTACTAAGAAATTTCAGTGGGTTATGATCGGTATAAATGACTATGAGGTCAAAACCAGAACACAAATAAAATGAAAAATGCTGTAAACCCAAAATCAAGATCAAAAGCTCTTTCTCAATAGTTGAGTAGTTCTTTTGAGGTGGAGTGAACTTCTTACTGTAATAAGATACAGGGTGTTCAATACCCTGATCATCCTCTTGCAGCAAAACAGCCCCAGCTCCTGTATCACTTGCATCAACAGCCATCTTAAAAGGCTTAGCAAAATTTGGAGTAGCGAGCACTGGCTGACTTAATAGAATAGCTTTAAGTTTGTTGAAAGAGGATTCACAGTTATCGGTCCAGACAAATTTAACTCCCTTTTTCAGTAGGTCTGTAAGTGGTGATACAAGAATTGAAAAGTTAAGAACAAATCTCCTGTAATAACCTACCATTCCCAAAAATCTTTGTAGCTCTTTCCTACTTTTAGGTCTGGGAAGACCACTTATAACCTGAACCTTAGCTGCTGGTGGTGCAACATGTCCATCACCAATTACGTACCCAAGGTATTGAACTTTAGCTTGACCAAACTCACGCTTTGATAAATTAGCTACAAGATTAGCATGAACCAAATGCTCAAGAAATTTACTGACATGGCATAGGTGATCTTTCCAGTTGTCACTGAAGATTAATACATCATCAATATAAACAACACACTGCCAAACCCTCTGTTACAACATTCATGAACTTCTGAAAAGTGGCTGGTGCATTCTTCATACCATATGGCATTACGGAAAATGCAAAAGTCTTTCCTAGTGTTACAAAACATGAGAACTCCCTAGCACGTTCAGTCATAGGTACTTGCCAGTATCCCTTTAACAAATCAAACTTACTTATGTACCTAGCCTTTCCGATCTTGTCTATGCAATCTTCCACGCGAGGGAGAGGGTAAGTGTCTGTTTTAGTTATCTGATTAACACGTCTGTAGTCGATGCAAAGCCGCTGTGACCCACCTGGCTTAGGGACTAGAGTGACAGGAGAACTCCACTCGCTCTGACAGGGCTCAATCATCTTGTGGTCCAACAGGTAACCAAGCCCCTTCTGGATGAAAGGAACTTTCACTGGGTTCACACGGTAAGGAGGCAATTTAATTGGCTTTGCGTCTCCAACATCGACATCATGCATCAACACAGTGGTTCTTCCTGGAGTGGCACGGAACACTTGCGGGTACTCCTGCAGTAATGCCGAAAACTCCTGCCTTTCCTCGGGAGGTAGGTGAGAAAGCTTAGTTTGGAGATCATTCATGATATCAGGATCCTTCCCCAAAATATCACTCAGGCTCATACTGCATGGGAGAGCTTCACTTGCAGACTCGGGTGGAACAGCTACAGTGCAGACTGGATTATTTTCGTCCCGCCTGTTATATAACTTCAGCATGTTGATGTAACATACTTGGTTGTTCTTTCTACGATCTGGTGTGGCGATGACAGTTGACATCACTGAGTTTCTTCTCCACGAAATAAGGACCACTAAACTTGGCTTGAAGAGGTTGCCCATGAACTGGTAGCAGAATCAAAACCTGATCTCCTGGCTGAAAGTGGCGCAACCTGGACTTCATATCATACCAAGTCTTCATCTTCTCCTGAGCAGCTCCTAAATTCTCTTGCGCCAGCTGTAAAGCAGTGGACAGTCGTTCTTTGAACTTCATCACATACTCAAGCAGGTTGACGTCATATTCCTCCGACAGCCAGCATTCCTTGAGTAGCTTAAGGGGTCCTCTTACTTCATGGGCAAACAGTAGTTCAAAAGGTGAGAAGCCCAGTGATTAACTTGGAGATTCTCTTGCGGCAAACACAACGAAGGGAAGACCTTTATCCCAGTCTTTCTGATGTTGCAAACAGTATTTCTTGAGCATCGATTTGAGTGTTTGATGATATCTCTCCAACGCTCCTTGGGTCTGGGGATGGTAAGCTGAAGACGTGATCTGGGTGATGCCAAACTCTTTCAGAGACTGCTTGAAAACATTTGACATGAAATTACTTCCTCGGTCTGACTGTACCTCCTTGGGCAGACCAAACTTTGTGAAGAACCCTAGCATTTCCTTAACCACGTGCTTGCTGAGATATTTCTAAGTGGAATGGCTTCAGGATAACGAGTAGCCATATCAATCAGGGTCAACACATAAGAAAATCCTGAAGAAGTCTTAGGAAGAGGGCCCACAATATCCACCAACACACGGGTGAAAGGCGCCTCAAAAGGAGGAATGGGAACTAGAGGTGCAACCTTTTCGGCCTGATTACACTTCCCCACAACTTGACAGGTGTGACAAGACCTACAATACCAGGAAACATCCCTGAAGATACCTGGCCAGTTGAAGTGTTTCAAAATGCGTGCCACAGTCTTCCTCACTCCAAGGTGTCCTGCCAAACTGGAATCATGAGCCACTCTAATGATATCCTGCCTACAAACACGAGGGATGACATCTTGATGTACAACCTCCCATTCACAGTCGGCTGATGCTGTTGGGGGTCTCCACTTCCTCATAAGTACTCCTGACTTTATATAATAACAAGTAGAAGCACCAGCTGACTCTTCCTCACTGCAAGCAGAGTTAGCTAGACCTTTCAACTCAGGGTCAGCAACCTGCAACTCAACCAACTCTTGACGAGACAAATTATCAACACTACGGGGTACTGCCTCATCTGGTGAGTGGTCCAAATTAGCAAGAAAAGTGTCAGCTAGGATAACATCATCATCATCATTATCCTCGAAGTCACCAGTAACTTCAGACTTAGCCGTAGTGACAGCACATGCAGGGAACACATCAGGGACATCACAATCCTGGGCCGCAGCCACTGGCTCACTAGACAACTGAGGAGCTGGACACAATTGACTTCCACCAATATCATTTCCAAGTAAGAAAGTTACACCTGACATTGGGAGTGTCTGAACCAACCCAACCATAACGGAACCATTAACAAAACCAGACTCTAAATTCACTCTGCACAGAGGGACAGAGAAGTAATTATTCCCTACACCTTGTAAGATTACAGTTTCATCAGAGGAATTAACATTAGAGCCTAGAACACTGGTCAGCATAAGGGATTGGCAAGCACCTGTATCACGATATATTTGAACTGATTTCCTGTGATTACTGTCCAGAGGACTGACAAAACCATCAGACAGGAAATTAGCACATGAACTCTTGAGAGTGTCACCCACGTTACTGCTCAAAAGAGGAGCTCCATCATGAGAATTTAAGTTACCCCTCAAAGCAGGTTCAGTTAACTCAGTTAAAGAATTCTGGCAACTCTCAAGGGTGGACACTAGACCAATTTACTGAATATTTAAAGACTCCTTTTTGTTCATATCACGCTGTCTCCTGAAACATTTCTCCGTAGTATGACCAAGCTTACTACAATAAGTACATTTACTTTTCTGAAATCTAGAGGTGGAGCTGGTATTTACTTCCTGAGAAACATCATCTTTATTCTCCTTCCTGTTACATGTACTCTGAGTAGAGGTAACATACATACTCTCAGCTTTCCTTTTTTCTTTAGAATATCTCTTGTGAGTGAGAACATATTCATCAGCTAAAACTGCAGCATCAGACAAATTATCTACTCTTTTCTCATCAAGATATAGACTTACATCTTTATCAATACACCTCTTGAAGTCCTCCAGCAAAATCATCTGCTTAAATTTACCAAAATCAGAATCCACATTCTTAGAATGTAACCGCTGCTCTAACAGATCTTCTTTGATTTTGCATACTCAACATGGGATTGCTTATCTTGCTTATAAGTTGTCCTAAATTTTACTCTATAGGCTTCAGGAACAAGCTCATAGGCCTTAAGTATCAAGCTCTTAACTACATCATAATTATCAGATTGATCCTGAGGCAAAGATGCATAAGTTACTTGAGCTTTACCGGTGAGAACAGTTTGAAGGAGTACTGGCCAATACTCCTTGGGCCAATTAAAACCTGTAGCTACCCTCTCAAACAACTGAAAATACTTTGTTAAATCAGATTCATTAAAAGGAGGGACAAGTTTAACATTTTTAGCCACATCAAAATCATTAGAGCTAGATGATCCAGTTCCACCTTGTTTCATGCGATACTCATGGTCTGCCTGAATCTTGGCAAGTTCAATTTGTGCCTGAGCCTGTGCCTGTGCCTGTTCCTCCTGAATACGAGCCTTAGACTCAGCCTCCTTAGCACGAGCCTGAAACTCAGCCTCTTTAGCACGAGCCTCCGGCAGGGCTAGCTGTAACTTAGGTATTTCAATCTGCGTTTGCTCATCTGGGGGAGTTACATTAAACAACCTTATATTAATCATGCCAACAATTTGATCTTTAGAGTGATGGGAGCGAACAGCAATTCCCAATTGTTGAGCAACAAGCTTAAGTTCATTCTTTGTTCTGTTTTCTACATCACACACTGTTTGCACATTGGACAAAAAATCTTTGGCTTCATCAAGTGTAGGAATAGTAGACATCATGAATAAGTAATAGTCACAAAATATTAAACAATATCCTTATGATAATATCCTGAATATCCTGATAAGAGGTCGCCAAATTTATGTTACGGAACAGAGAAAGATAATGTACACTTTAAGTGAGAATACTAAGAGTCACTACTGTCCCGTAAAGTTCCAGGTTCAAAACAAAAGAGTTAGGTAAAATTACAAGTTAAAGTTTAATGCTCAAACTAACAACAAAACATTCAGGACTCATAAGGATAATGTAATAGCAAAAAACAGGTTATATATATGGTTAACTGCAATAGCCTCTATTAACATGAAATTAGCAGGAGTAAATTTACCTAAGTCAGCCCTGATAAAATGAAAATACACTGGGTAATGCTCAGTTAATGCAATATAAATTATTACAGATACAAAATATTATTAATGATGGCTGAGTCAGGCTGACAATAAGAACCTTACATGAATTACAAAAACTTCACTAGGCCTACAAATTAAACTTATGCTATACAGTACAAGAACAAAATGCGATAACACATATACTCAAATTACACAGCTGCTAGATGGTTGGAGACTTCCTGAACACTCACAATAATAATAACTGTACAGGGGAGGACAGAGATGTGAGCAAAATGAGGAGTAGATCTAAGTGGCAATAATGCAGAGACTGAGCTCATTATATAGGGGCCAGCAGAGCTTGATACAACTTGTAAGAAGGACGCGCAAATGAAGCCATGGGGACAAAAAGCTGAAAATCCCGCTCTGAACAACAGAAAGAACGACTTATTCTACTATAACGGTAGAAGGGGGGAATGAGGTAGAACAAGCTCGTGATCAAACAGGCAGCACACTGTACGTTAGAATTACACAAAGGATGATGAAATCATAGGCTATGTAAAAATATATATATATATATATATATATATATATATATATATATATATATATATATATATATATATATATGGTTTAGTGGGTAATTAAGGTGCTCCAATCGGATTGAGCCGGTGAAGGTTTATATCCAAGGAGTGGTTGGGGTTTATTGCTCATGTGATGCCACTCAGGGATGAGTGAGGTTGGTCACTCTCATCTTAAATGTCAGGACCAACTGCCTAGCCCCGGGCCCATACGCTCCTCATGAGGCAACATAGGATTAGATGATGGATGGATATATATTTATACATATATATATATATATATATATATATATATATATATATATATATATATTTATATATATTCAGCCATGGCTCAGTGGGTTAGAGCGCTCCACTCTGACCGAAGGGTCGGAGGATCAAATCCACTTAAGGGTCATTGGTAGACATCAGGAAGGGCATCCAGTCATAAAATGCTACACGCTCCAATCCAAAGTCCTCTACTCAGGGGCAACGCCTTAGCCCTCCGGGGATACGAGGCGTAAAACCAAAATATACTATATATATATATATATATATATATATATATATATATATATACACATTTATGCAAGAATGTATATATATATATATATATATATATATATATATATATATATATATATATATATATATACATTTATGCAAGAATGAAGGAACTAAAGGCCACGAGCCCGCAATAGGAGCTCCCTCCATGAGAAAAACAAAATACAAGGGAGAG
Source organism: Coenobita brevimanus (assembly GCF_032717465.1). Classification (NCBI taxonomy): domain Eukaryota; kingdom Metazoa; phylum Arthropoda; class Malacostraca; order Decapoda; family Coenobitidae; genus Coenobita; species Coenobita brevimanus. Next base: position 8,909,267 of record NC_136995.1, read on the forward strand.
CTAAATACAAGATCCATTCATTTTGAGATGCCTGGACACATTGCGTTTGAAAGACTGGAGTTCATAGGCAGCAGGAAATACAGACAGAGGGAGACAGTTCCAGAGCTGACCTATTGCATAAATGAAGGACTGAGAGTAACGGTTAACTCTTGCATTAGAGAGTTGGACAGAAAAGGGATGAGAGTTTGCTGCTAGACGGGTGGTACGCGCCCGTCGTAGAGGTGGAGGAATGCATGCAGACAGTTCAGAGGAGCAGTGACCATTAAAGTAGCGATAGAAAAGAGATAAAGATGCAACAGTGTGGCGAAGAGACAAAGGTTGAAGGGAGTCAGTAAGAGGTGGAGAGTTAATGAGATGAAAAGCCTTTGACTCCACCCTATTGAGAAGAGCTGTATGTGGGGAGCCTCCCCACACATGAAAGTTGTACTCCACACAGGGGCAGATAAAACTCCTGTATAGAGTCAACAATTGTGCAGGGGTAAAGAAAGAACGGAGTCGGCTTAGCACACCCAATCTCTTGGAAGCAAATTTTACAAGAGATGTAATATGAGCTTTCCAAGATAAGTCCCGAGTAAATGAAACCCCAGGCATGTTCAAGGATGATGCAGGATTAAGCTGAATATTATTAAACATTAGTGGGTATACCTGTGGAAGATTTTGACGGGTTGATAGGTGTAAGAACTGAGTCGTAGATGCATTAAAAACAAGATTATTTTTACCCCAGTCAGAGATACGAGCCAAGTCAGACATTAGGTGTGCCATAGCCTCATCCCTTGTTTGTTGAAGTAACTGCTGAGATGGGCGTTGTTGAAGTAACTGCTGAGATTGGCATTGCGGGAACCGAATGGAAAGGTGAAGGGTCGAGTCATCAGTGTATGAATGGATAGGGTTATATGTACAGCTTAGAAGGTCATTGATGAATAAAAGGAAGAGTTGGTGATAGGACAGAGCCCTGAGGAACACCACTGTTGATAGATCTAGGAGAAGAACGATGGCCGTCTACAACAGCGGCTATAGAACGACCAGAAAGGAAGCTAGCAATGAAGGCACAGATAGGAGGATAGAAACTGTAAGAGGGCAGTTTTGAAATTAAAGATTTATGCCAGACTCGATCGAAAGCCTTTGAGATGTCAAGTGCAATGGCAAAGCTTTCGCCCCGCCAAGGTAATAAACTTTGGGAGTGTTCACCCGGCCACGTACTGCATTGGCGGACACAAAGTGTGCTGTGGTTGAACCACTGTCGCTTACTATATGTATGCTTGCACCCAGTTGGCTTGCGTGGGCCAACTACACTTGGTTCACAACTACGCACACACTTACAAGCACTTCTCACCCTACATACAATCTCTACTTGACAGCTTAAGCCACATGGTAGAGATACATTGGCTGTATCGTCCCGACTTCTGTCGGGATAGGCCGGTCCTGCACTGGATACTCAAACGGCTGCTCCTGATGATGATATATACTCATTTATATATATATATATATATATATATATATATATATATATATATATATATATATACACTATAGCACTAGCCGTGTGTGTGTGTGTGTGTGTGTGTGTGTGTGTGTGTGTGTGTGTGTGTGTGTACTTTGGGCAGCCGAAACTACACATTCAAATCGTACCAAAATTTGCACAAAAATCGCAAAAAATTTGCTGATGTGGAACACCTTGGTTCCATCACTATTAAAAAACATTTACTCTATTTAATGAGTGATCACATTTTGACCAAAAAATGCCGCTCCCTGTGCCCGGCATAGGATTTCTGTAGAATTTTTTGCTCATAGCTACAGCTAAAATATGCTCTAGCAGTAGCTGTGTGTCTGTGTGTGTATTTCAGACTTGCGTTCGGATAACTTGGGTTCCATTCCCGAAGCTGCAGAAAACACGATCAATTGGTTAGCTGCAAATAATCCAAGTGACAACGTTAGACTAGAACGGCAAATAAATGTGACTCGAATTACCTGAAATGATTGCAACGAGCACGCGAAACGTGAAGAAACGAGTGAGAAGCACGTCGAAACGAGTGTGACGAACAAGAAGGCAAGTGCGCAGCGCGAAAGCCCTCCACAGGAGCAAGTGCGAGGGGCCTGAAGCGCCCATGAGCACTTGCGTATATATATATATATATATATATATATATATATATATATATATATATATATATATATATATATATATTTATATATATACACACACACAATATTGATGAACTACCTCAGTAATCAAATTTACTAACTGTAAGTTTTCTCATCAATGATTAGGGTTTCGCGAAAAGTGTTTTCCAGATCCAGAATCAGTAATTCGTTTCGGATCGGTCCCAAAAATTAACTGATTGTTCCCTGGGACATGGGCTATGTACCAACCAAATTCGGTAAAAATCTCTCGTTTTAGTTTTTGAGTAATCCTGCTAACGGACAAACTGACGAAAAAAACAAACACACAGTGGTGAAAACATACATCCTTTGTCGGAGAGTCATACTCAGTGCATACTGAAAATCCTATGTGATATATATATATATATATATATATATATATATATATATATATATATATATATATATATACACGCACGAGTATATGAGCCTCTGTGGTACAATGGTAGAGTGTGCGTTTTCGTAAATGAGAGAACGAGGGTACGCTTCCCGCCAGGATAATGAACTTTGGGAGTGTTCACCCGGCCACGTATTGTTTTGGCAGACATAAGGGGTAGTGTGGTTGAGCCAGTGTCGCATACTATAAAGTGTTTTTGCACCCAATCGGTACACACACATCCAAAGCCACTTCAACATTACAATCACATAAGTACTTGTCACGCTACATACAGTTTTCACAAGACAGCCTAAGCCACTTGGTAGAGATACATAGGCTGTATCGTCCCAGCTTCTGCTGAGATAGGCCGGTCCTGGAGTGGACGCTCAAAAGGTTGATGATGATGATGATGATATATACTCCTGATGTTACTGAATTACTGAAAATTTTCAGCAAATAGTGATGATCGGAAATTAATCTAGATGAATGGCTATACTACGACTACTACTACTACTACTACTACTAATAATAATAATAATAATAATGACCTTTCACTATGTACGACTGCCTTAGAAATAGATTATATGTTGGCAACCTCCGGATGATTTAATATAATTCACTAAAGGCCTACGTGACATACTCAAGTGACTGTCTTTTCAGATATTTTCTTCTTATCTGAAGATTAATTAATTTTGCTCTAGAACGATATTTCATACTGACTGGTTGTCAATAGTAAGGTCCCACTAACAGTACCAGGCTGTCGCCATCACAAGTAGAGTGTAATTAGGATGGTGCCACTATTCCTAGTAAAAGACACTAGCACACGCACGGTGTACCTAAGGATGGTAAGGTGGTATTAGTTCTCGAGGGTGTCAACAGCAAGAGTCACTAGGACTACCACTACCATGGTGTTTATAGCAGGATGTCACTAGCGTTAGAGGGCGTCAGTTATACTAGCAGTGTCACTAACAATGGCAGCGTTTACAAGCAATAGCAGGTTGTTACTAGCAATAGCAGGTCTTTACTAGCAGTAGCAGCTTGTCTCTAGCATTGGCACGTTTTTACTAGCATCTTGTCATTGCACTAGCAGGGTGTCACAAGCACAAGTATTAACAGAACGTCACCAGCTGGATATAACTTGCATTAGAAAGTGTCACGAAAGGTGTCATCACCACGAGCAATGTGTTCTTAGCACTGGAATGCTGTCATCAGTACGGTGTCACTAGCAACAGCAGGGTATAACGATCACCAGGGGGTTATTACTAGCAAGGTTCTAATAGCAGGGTATCACTAGCAGTGTGTCAATATCACTAGCAGGCTGTTCCTAGATGGGGATCTCTAATACTAGCAGGGTGTCGTCAGCTGGGTATCATCACTATCAGAGTGCCACTAAAAATGTTTCACTAGGTGTCACTTGCATGACGTAACCAGTATCATCGCCACGAGAGCACCACTAGACAAAGAAGGGTGTCAATTTCAGGGTTAAAGCAGCATGGTAACCCAAGCAGGTTGTTACTAGCAAGATGTCAATAGCAGGATGTCACTAGTACTGTCAATGTGAGATTGACAGGGTGTATCGCATGGGGTCAAAAGCAGTGTAGCCTATGCAAGTCGAATGCCATTAGCAGGGTGTCACCAATAGGGTGCCACAGTAGTGTCACTAACAGATATTTACGAACACGGTGTCACTAACAGATATTTACTAACATGATGTCGCTGAATTTTATTAGCATGTGTCACTAGCAGATATTCATTGGCACTGTCACTGGTAGATTTTTATTATCGTGGTGTCACTGGGAGATATTTACTAGGACGGTATCGCTAGCAGATATATATTATCATGGTGTCACTGGATATTTATTAGCATGTGTCACTAGCAGATATTTATTAACAGTGTCACTAGTAGATATTTTTAGCATGGTGTCACAAGAATATATTTACTAGCATGGGGTCACTAGCAGATATTTATTTGCCTAGTGTCAATTGCAGATATTAATTACTATAATTAGCATGATGTCACTACCACTTTTTTATTAGCAGATGTCAGTAGCAGAATTTTAGTAGCATGGTATCTGTCACGAATTCGCGACACTGTGTTAGTATCATATAAGGGAACGTCTGAATTTCATTGAAATACGTAAATTTTCGCTCAGACCGTTAACAGCCTCGCTTTTGTACTCAGATCGTAATGAGTTTCATAACCCTTGTCATTGTTTCTTAAGTGACTGTCTTTCTGTATAGACAGTGCGTTTCACTGAGCGAAAATTTTTGTGTAGTCCTCGTTCTCACATTGCCTCTCGACCGTTGATTTAGGCCGTGCCCAGCCTGCTTAAATGAGTCAGTCGGCGTCGAGCAGCTACGGGAGGAGGCTCGTTGTGCCAGAGCTGAGAGAGGAGGTCTTCTAGCGCCTACAGTCTCCAGAGTCCAACGATTCCCCGTATTTCCCCGCCGAGTTTGGTGATCAGTTGCAGTGAGCTTTGCAGCGCCTGGTGTGGAACAGACAGACGCCCAGTCTTTCGTAGCTTCAGCTCAGTTCCCTTCACTGACCAGTATTTTCGTTCGTTTTTTTTAGCCTTAAGTCAGACTAGCTTTGAATGAGTGAGTGAGTGTATTTCCTTTGTTATTGAATTCACTAGTCCCCCTGTGACAGTGAATCCCCTTTTGAATTTATTTTGAGATTCATGTAATGTGAATTTATTGTAATCAATAAATTTACAGTTCTTTGAGCTCATTTAACTGTATTACTTGCGTTTGATTTCTCCATATTGAGCTTAATTTAGTTTGCTACTCCCAGTTAGCACAAACTTCTTACATTAATCACAACTGGTATTTAAGCCAGTTCTTCCATATTAAAAATTAAGTCCGTTGTGCCAGCTAAGAGTTAAACATCAGCAAGGACCTGTTCATTATTAGTATTAGTTATTGATTGTCAGGAGGTAAGAATACTTTCTCAGAGGCTAACAGTACTAACAATCAGCACTCGTGAGCGATTAGTCTCCGCTGTGTACTGTTGAGGAAGTTTATAAAATTCTCATCTTTAGAGAACTGGCGAAGTAAGCCAGGATAAAGTAAAACTTACTACTTGATTTTCACAAGTCAATTCTTTGTCTTTACTTTCGAGTAATATCAGCATAAAGTCTTAAATTAAATCCCGTGACAGTATCATTAGTAGATACTTATTAGGAGGTACAACTAGCAGATATTTAATACCGTAGTGTCACTAACAGTTATTTAGTAACATGGAATTGTGTGAAGGTTGGGTTGAAACAGGGACGTCATGTCTACATGGCTGTTCAATCTGTACATGGATGGGGTGATAAAAGGGGTACAAGGTAGGGTAGTGGATGTTGGAGTGGCCCTGGTGAGAGAAGGTAGTGTTTGGAAACTCCCTGTACTGTTGTTTGCAGATGATACTGTGTTGTTGAATGAAGACGAAGGAGAGCTGCAAGGCTTGGTGGATGAGTTTGAGAGAGTGTGTAAGAAACGGAATCTAAAGGTGAATGTAGAGAAGAGTAAAGTGATGGTCTTTAAGAAAAGTTAAGTCAGTGAATGTACAGCGAGGTTGGATGGTGAGGAATTGGAAAATGTGAGTACGTTTAAGTACTTGGGTAGTATGCTGAGTAAGGATGAAGGTTTGGAGGGTGAAGTGCTTGAAAGGGTACAGCATGGATGAAAGGTTGCTGGTTCTTTGAAAGCAGTGATAAGAAACAGGGAAGTGAGCATGGAAGTGAAAAAGTTACTACTTGACGGTATTGTGATACCAACTCTAACGTATGGAAGTGAAGCTTTGACGTTGCTGGAAGGACACAAGTCAAGAGTGAGAGCAGTGGAAATGAGTTATTTAAGAAGAGCCTGTGGAGTCACATGGAGAGACAGGCTGACAAATGAGGATATAAAGAAGCGTTGTGGTGAGAATGTGGATGTGATAGGAAGCGTTAGGAGGAATACACTGAGGTGATTTGGCCATGTGGAGAGGATGGAGGGTGAAAGACTGACGAAGAGAGTGTATGTGAGTGAGGTGGAGGGGGGAAGAGGGAAGGGGAGGCCGAGGATGAGATTGAGGGATGGGGTGGAGAGGTATATGAGAGAGGGGGGTGTGAGTTGGGAGCAGGGCAGTGAAATGGTGGGGGACAGGGCGACGTGGAGGCGATTTGTTTGTGGCCACCCCGAACGGGATTGAGGCGTCTGGCAATAGATAGATAGAATTGTTCAAACCAAGTCAACAATTTACTAAAAGATCGGCCCCCCAAAAAAATGGTTCGACAGCAATTGTGCCAGAGCAGTGACCCAAACGTCTTTGGCACATACCTCTTAAAAGTCGAAAACTAATTAATCATTCAGTCACTGTAAAATTGCTGAAAATCGCGCAAAACCAGTAATAAATCTCGCCAAATCACACTTTCTTCACGAAGAAGCATCCAAACTATTAACTAGTCCTAATGGCAATAGATTATTTTTGTCAACCCTCAGTTCTTTCAGTAGAAACTTTGACAAGTCATCACCCATTCCCGCACTAAAATCTTCAGACGGAAACACTGTAAATACCCAGCGTGGAAAAACTAACATTCTAGTACGTTTGTCAGAAATTCTACACTAGAGGAAGTCAGTCAGAATGTTCCTGTACTAGAATTTGGCTCTCCCAGAATTGCTCCACTAAAGATACAAAATAGATACGTAAAATCTCACCTACATAATTTCCTAACCAACAAAGCTCCAGGTCCAAATGGAATTCCTCCAGTAGTTCTGAGAAAGTGTTCCCCAAAACTTGCTCGTGTTCTAGCTAAATTATTCGGACTGTATATACGGACTTTTTATTCCCTATTTCTTGGAAAGAAGCCAACCTTCACCTAGTTCCACAGAAAGGAAGTTCATCTGACCCCTCTGAGTACAGATCAATAGCTATCATATCTTCTCTTGGAAAAGTATTTGAGATTAAAAGCACATTGTTAGACATCTTAAATCCAATAACTTAAATAGTGACAAACAGTATGGTTTCGTCTCGAAAGATCCACTGTTAAAGAGCTCAGTCTCCTTACTCGTACCATTCATCAGTCAAATGATCACCATGGAGAAATCCATGCAATAGCCCATGATGTTTCTAAAGGGTTTGACAGAGTATGGGCCGCTCCTTAATATCCAAACCCCTTTCCTACGGCCTATCATCTTTTGTCCCACTGATTTCCTCATACCGCAGCAATAAAAAGGCAAGAGTAAAGGTATATGATGAATATTCCAATTTTCATTCAGTTAATGCCAACGTAGCGCAAAGAACCACAAAGACCAGTACTGACCCCAACCCTGTTCCCCACTCATATTGATGATCTTTTATCTGTCACCCATAATCTCTTTTACTCATGTGGAGATGACTCAACGCTTCACAGTTCCCTCACACTTAAACACCTATTTACAAAATTTAATGTCTAACTCCCATCTCAGCACACAAGTCTCCATAAATCAAGTCTTATCCAAGATCACTAAATGAGGATAAAATTTCACTCTCATTTAATGTTAGAAAAGCAAAATATATCCAATAACAAATAGATAGGTATTGCCTGATTCCTGTATTACCTTCATTGCAACCAATACTCCAATCTTTAAAAATATTGAAATTCTCGGTGTCTCGCTTAGCAGTGCGATCAGCGGAACCTCTCATGTTAGATCTGCTATAACCGCATCAGAGAAACATGAATTAGTGTACAGAATCCGTAACATCTTCATTGACGAGCAGTTAGCTGTAATTTACAAGTGTCATGTGTGCTCTCAGCTTGAATATTGCTCACCCTTCTGGAGTGGATGTGTATACGTTTCTTTGTTTATGCAAGGAACAAGGAACCAAAGGCCAGAACCCTGTAACATTGCCCCCTCCTGAAAAAAAAAAAAAAAGAGAGTCAAGTTCAAGGTCTGTTCATTACGAGATGCGTGGACACCCTGCTTTTGAAAGATTGGAGGTCATAGGCAGTAGGAAATACAGACAGAGGAAGACACTTTCAGAGTTAACCTGTTGCATACATGAAGGACTAGGAGTAACGGTTAACTCTTTCGTTAAAGAGTTGGATAGAAAAAGGATGGGAGTCTGTTGCTAGATGAGTGTTATGTGCCTACCGTAGAGATGGAGGAATGCAAACAAACATTTCAAAGGAGCAGTGACCATAAAAGTAACGACAAGTAAGAGATAAAGATGCAACAGTGTGGCAAAGAGAAAGAGGTTGAAGAGAACCAATAAGAGGAGGAGGGTTAATGAGAAAAAGAGAAAAGTCTTTGTTTCCACCTTGTTGAGAAGAGCTGGATATGGAGAGCCTCGCCACACATAACAGTTGTACTCTACACAGGGGCCAATTAAACCCGTGTATAAAGTCAGCAACTGTACAGGGGTAAAGAATGTAGCTTGGTATATGATCTTTCCAAGATAAATCCAGGAGAGTGAAACCCGAAGTATGTTTAAAGATGATGCAGGATTGCGATGGGCATTGTTAAAAATTGGAGGATACTCCTACAGAAGATTCTGACTGGTTTAAAAATCTAAGAACTGAGTTTTTGAAACATTAAAATCAAGATTACTTTTACCCCAATTAGAGAAATGTGTCAAGTCAGACATTGGGTGTGCTTAAGCCTCATCCCTTATTTGTTGAAATAACTGCTGAGATGGACGTTGTTGGAAGCGAATGGAAAGGCGAAGGGTGGAGTCATCAGAGTATGAGCGACAAGGGTTAGATGTCCACCTTTGAAAGTCTCTGACGAATAGAAGGAAGAGAGTTAGTAATAGGCAGTACTCTGAGGAACACCATTATTCATAGCTCTAGGAGAAGAACGGTGGCTGTCTGCAATACAACGACCAGAAAGGAAGTTAGAGATGAAGGCACAGATAGAAGGATAAGAACCGTAAGAAGGCAGCTTGGAAATTAAAAATTATACCAGACTCGATCGAAAGTCTTTGAGATGTCAGGTGCAATGGCAAAACTTTCACCAATGTCCTGTCAGGAGGAGGACCACAAGTCTGAAAGGAAGATGAGAGGATAGGCAGTGGAGAGTTCCAGGTGGAACCCTGACTGATGATCGGAAACAAGGTTGTGATTGGATGGGGGATTTAATTTTTTTTTGTTAAGAATTCATTCAAAAACTTATGAAATACAGGATGTTAAAACAATTGGACGATAGTTAGAGGGCTGGGAATGGTCACCCATCTTTGGGACAGGCTAAATGAGAGCAAACTTCCTGCAAGAAGGAAAGATGCAAGTTAATAGACATAGGCAAAAGAGTTTGCCTAGGCAGAGTGTAAACACAGAAGCACAGTTCTTGAGGACAACAGGAGGAACTCCATGAGGCCCATTTTTCATATTAGTATTGAGGTCAGTGATGGCAGAAAATACATTCATTGAAGAAATTTTACCATCAACTATGACGAAGTCTGAGGGAGGAAGTGATGGAGGAACAACACCAAAACTGTCTAAGGTGGAATTGGAAGAGAATGTCTGAGCAAAGAGTTCTGCTTTATCACTAGAAGAAACAGTTATTAAACAATCAGAGTGGAAAAGAAGAGGGGAGGATGGTGTTAGATTACTGGCAAGGTGTCAGAAGGAGCAGGAAGAGCTTGAGTGGGAGAGTTCAGAGCATTTAGTACGAATGAAATTATTTTTTTGCTGAGCGAAGAACAGACATAGCATGATTTTGGGCAGAAACATAAAAGAGAGATTCAAGGATGGGTTGGCACCAATACCTTTTGTAGGCCCCTTCCTTGTTGTGGACAGCATTAAAACAAGCATGTTAAGCCATTTTTTTGTTTTTGTTTTTGCATTAGTCACAGGATAAGAGAGAAGAATGTATGTTTCCATGCCCAAGACAATAACCTCCATAATGAGCAAGGCACGCTCAGATGGCTCTCGACCATAGAAGCAATAATTAGTCCATGGAAAATAAAAGAAATACTGTCAGAGCCTCCCAACCAGCTGCTCCAAAGTGGCACAGTTACCACCTCTTGAGAGGATCCACAGGCCATACTGGAGTGATAGAACAGATTAAGGTGGCAATGTTGTGATCGCAGGAGCCAAGCAGAGAGAAAAGATTAACAATGTAAACAGAAAGAGGTCAGGTATATATTGGAACTCTCCCCAAGGCAGTCAGGGATACAGGTAGTATGTAGTACAAGCTGCTCCAGGTCATTAAGGATAGAAAAATGTAGGCTTGTTCATCATGTGGATCAGTAAAAGGAGATGAGAGGCAAAGGTGGTGGTGAACATTGAAATCACCTAGAATGGAGATTTCAGAAAATGGGGAAATTATATAATATGAGGATGTGTTCCATCTTAGAAGTAAGATAGTTGAAGAATTTTTCATAATAGAATCTGGGGATAAGTAAAATGCACAGATATATTTCGTCAGAGAATGATAGGATAGTCGAAGCCAAAGAGTAGAGACTTCAGAAGATTCAAGTTCAGGAACACAAAAGCAAGATATGGTGCTGCGTCCACATACACAACAGCCACCCTTGACTTTGAAATTAGTACAGAGAAAGCAGGAGGAAACAGAGAAGGGTTTGCTATCAGTCATCTCAGACAATTGAGTCTCTGTGAGGGAGAGAAGGTGAGATTTAGAGGAGGAGAGGTGGTGTTTAACAGAAAGAAAGTTATGCCCCAGTCACACTGCAGGTACGACTTCTCACAAACCTGAAAATCGCGAAACCAGTCCCCGACCATGGAGGTCTCCGAGCAGTCGTGCCACCGATCAGCTACCGGTGGTCATCCAGTGTCCGTCCAGTGGGCAGCCGGACAGCAACCATGGCCAGGTACACACAGGTCAAGACACCGACGGGTGGCCGGCCGGTCTGCATCCTGTCGCAGTTTAGACCGTGACCTCTAGGCGACCACTAGACCAACACCGGCCGCAGATTGGCTGATGGCTGGTCTCGGTCCAGCCCACCACCTGTTGCTTGACCAATCGCCGGCTAGACAGCAGCCGGACATCAACCACCACCCCAGACAGGAAGCTTGTGGATGGCAGCCGCCGCGGTCCAGTCGTCATCTTGACGAAGTACGGACAGCCACCGCACAGAGTGAGCAGCAACCAGCCTCTGTCTGGATGGCAACCACCACTTTAAAATCAGGTGCCGCCAACTAATCACAGTTCAGCTCCCCACCGGGCAGCTTCCATGCCACAACATCGGTAGTCATGGGGAGGTTTTTTGTGCAGCACAAAAAACCTCGCGACGATTTTCTGGTCGCCATGGTGGCCTGCGGCTAGACTGAGAAATATGAAGACCGGTCATAAACCTCACCAAAACCACCCACTACTTGCAGGTCGCGGGTGGTTTGCGGTAAGTCGTACCTGCAGTGTGACTGGGACCTTAGAGGAAAGGCCACGAATGATGCAGAAATGAAGAAGTGAGTCAGTGGTTCAAGGTATCTCGCTTCATTGTCACCGGGAGAGGGGTGGATGGTAGGGGCTTTTTTGGTCCTATCCCCTAGGGTCTCCCAGGTTTGGTGCCATTTTAAAAATAATTTTGAATAGGAAATGTAGTGTGTAATGTGCATGTAGTCTGGTTTTGACAGTTGGAGGAACTTGTACTGGAGAGCATGCTGGCCTACTTTCTGCATTACTGGAACACGGAAAAAGTTCAGCAAAGGGGGATGGTCAGAAGCTAACCCCAAGGGATGATGAAACGGGAGCTCCAGGTCTCCCTGTCATCAGTCTTCCATCCACTTTGGGAGTACAGCCCTGTTTGACTGGTACTACAGTCTACTCCCTGTACCAAAACAACTGGACAAAACTCAGAACAAGGCTATAAGAATTATTAATAACCAAGCAACAACAGATAAACTACTTCCCATACAAGTAAAACAGAATGTTGTCTACCTTGCATTATTTTACAGGTACTTTATGGAAAACACTTAGACGAAGTTGCGTCCATTTTGCCACCTCTCCAGGCCCCCCCCCCCTCACCGCTACACGAGAATCTGGTAGCTCTCCTGACTTAACTGTCACACTCCCATATTGCAGAACTTCTGCTTCTCACAATTTATTTATTCCCAAGATTGCTTCTCTTTGGAACTCGCTTCACCAGATTAGTTCCAACCAAACTTCAACCTACAACATGGAGCTAGGTGTCGCTAGCACACATTTCTCAACATGGCGTCACTAGCAGATATGCATGACGCCACTAGCAGATATTTTTTTTAGCATGTCGTCACTAGAAGCTATTTTTTTTTTTTTAGCACGGCGCCACTGGCAGATAGTTTTTTTTTTATCATGGCGTCACTAGCAGATATTTTTTAGCATAGCGTCACTGGTAGATGTTTTTTGGCATTACGTCACTAGCATATATTTATTTTCTTGGTGTCAGTAACAGAAATTTATTGGCATGGCGTTACTAACATATTAATATTAGCATGATATTACAAGCATTAGCAAGGTGTCACTAACAGAAAATATATAATTAAAAGGATATGCTAATCGCTAGCAGAATTTCATCAGTTTTGTACCACTACCGTAGCAAAATATCATTAGAAACATATCAAATACACCAACAGGGAGTCGGAAGCGAGGTCTCACAGGCGAGGTGTCACTAGCAGCCAAAGGTGGCAGTACTGTACGGTACAGAAAAAATGTAATTCTGATAGTTTAAAAATATCTTACCGTAATTCCGTACAATTTTTTTATTTTATCGTACCGTACTGGTACGATAAAATAAAATTTCGTACAGTAATTTCGTACCTAATTTCGTGCCTCTGCCATTACGTGTCTGTGAAAATGAATCGATAATATAAATCATCTTTGCAAGCAATTCCTCGTCCAGTTTCAATAGCCTACTCACTTATGTCAGTGTTTTTTGCTGTTTGTGGAAATTACTGTAAATATATATATATATATATATATATATATATATATATATATATATATATATATATATATATATATATTGTGTGTCTGTGTGTGTGTGTGTGTGTGTGGTAATTGACCTAACACTTGATGTACATTCATATGGCAATGGGATTAAATAAAAATAAGGATTACTGACTTGGATTGTACTAGAGATTTCTTTGAAAAATTGTGTGCTTAAATCAAACTATCATAAAAATAAACAACTTAACGAGTTGAGTAGCAATGATGCATCCGGCCCTACAGTAAATACCTAATCCAAATCATTATTTATATACTATTGTATTAACAAATCTGTAAATATATCACTTAACTTTGTAGGCCTACAGTGGGCAATGGATATACGAGATACGTACAGCAAAACAAATTTCAAGTACAGTAATAGAAATGTACTATATATAATAACCATTACCATACGGTTCTCGTAATTACTTACATGCCTCACACATAAGGTTATATCTTAAAATAGGACATTCGTCAGGGAAATAATTAGGGTACCCTACCTAAAAGTCAATATTTGTCATCTGGATTGTTCTGGACAGTGGACAGTCACATCTGATTAAATAAGTACGGAATGGGTACGGAAAGAGTACGGAAAAAATAACGTAGTATTTTCGTACCGTTCCGTACTTAAAAAAGAAATATCGTACCGTAATTTCGTACCATATTTACAGGTGAAAAAATACCATACCGTACCGTAATTCCGTACCGTACCGTACTGACACCCTTGCTAGCAGGGTGTTACTAGGAATACCAGGGTATCGAAGACCCAGTTCTGACACTTATCAACCTGACAAAATCTTCCACAGGAATACCCACTAATGTTTAATAATATAAAGCTCAATCCTGCATCATCCTTAAGCATACATGGGGTTTCATTCACTCGAGATTTATCTTGGAAAGATCATATTACATGTCTTGTAAAATCTGCTTCCAAGAGATTAGGTGTGCTAAACTTACTCCGTACCTTCTTTACCCCTGCAGAGCTGTTGACTTTATACATGGGTTTTATTCGCCCCTGTGTGGAGTACAACTCTCATGTGTGGGGAGGCTCCCCACGTACAGCTCGTCTCAATAGGGTGGAGTCAAAGGCTTTTCGTCTCATTAACTCTCCTCCTCTTACTGGCTCCCTTCAACCTCTGTCTATTCGCTACACTATTGCATATTTATCTCTTTTCCATAGCTGCTTCAATGGTTACTGCTCCTCTGAACTGTCTGCTTGCATCTCTTCACCTCTATGACGGGCGCGTAGCAACTGTCCAACTCTCTAATGCAAGAGTTAACCGTTACTCCCAGTCCTTCATTTATGCTACATGCCAAGTCAGGAACTGTCTCCCCTTGTCTGTATTTCCTACTTCCTATGATCTCCAGTCTTTCAGATGCAGTGTGTCCAGGCATCTTGAACTGAATGGATCTTAAATTTGGCTTCGTTTTTTTTTTTTTTTTTTTTTTTTTGAAGGAACGGTTTTCGGACTCGTGGCGTTTGGTTCCTTTTTCCTTGTATAAAGAAAAGGTGTCCCTGGTGCAATGTCATAAGCAGATCGTCCCCAGTAAAATGTCACTAACTCAACCTCGTGTCACCATTAGGGTATTACTAGCAGGGAGTCCCTAGCAGGAGGTCATGGGCAGAATGTCGCAAGTGGGGGTTCCGCATCAAAGGGTCACTAAAAGGTTGTTTTTAGCGGGCTGTCACAGGCAGTCTTTCCTAGCAGGCTGCCACTACAGTTATCACTACAAGCAGGGTGATATCATGAGGGTATCACTAACGACAGTAGGTTGTCACTAGTAGGGTGACACTAACGCCCACAGGCTATCACCACACGCGTATCATTAACCGGTTATCACGAGTACAGTGTCTCTAGCAGGGATTCAGTTGCACGTTGTCAATAACAGGATGTAACTAGCAGTGTGTCTCCAACATCGTGTCACTAACACTGTGTCAGCAACAGGGTTTCATTAGCAGGGTGTCATTAGAAGAATCTCACTATAGTCGTGGCACGCGACTCTAAGGTTGTTATTATCGTGCCCTGGCAACTTACCATTCAAAAGTGCGTATGATTTCGTGTATAAAATGAGATGCATGTAATTCGTGTATATGTTCGTGTATAATAATATTCGTGTATAATATATTTGTGCATAATATGATTATAGTAGCCGCAGCGAGAAATGAACGCTGTGGTGGGGCAGACGGGATGACCGGGGATTCCCCCACTGTAGCCATATCCACATGTCACCGACCATCGGCCACCGCTGCAGCCCCGCTCCATGATCCTTACCCTGTGTCTCTGGCTTTCTCTTTCTCTCTCGGTTTCTATATAAACTGGTGTATTTCCGAAACTAATTATGAAATTATTATGACTTGTTCCACACCACCACTGAGGTAAAAATTAAGGAGAGTTTTCTGTATAAAGGTTTCCCCCCCCTTGTCTGAGGGCAGGTCAGTTCTGGTGAGTGTATAATTATAGGTCAAGCGGAGGTATCGGCAAGGCCGCACTCCCCCGCTCATATGCCACATTTAGGAGGGGGGGGAAACCTTTATATAGAAAACTCTCCTTGATTTTTACCTCAGTGGTGGTGTGGAACAAAAGTAATAATAATTTCATAATTAGTTTCGGAAATACACCAGTTTATATAGAAACCGAGAGAGAAACAGAAAGCCAGAGACACAGGGTAAGGATCATGGAGCGGGGCTGCAGCGGTGGCTGATGGTCGGTGACATGTGGATATGGCTAGAGTGGGGGAATCCCCGGTCATCCCGTCTGCCCCACCAAAGCGTTCATTTCTCGCTGCGGCTACTATAGTGTATAATATGATACGAAACCGAACGCACCTTTGAATGGTAGGTTGCCAGGGTACGATAATGACAACCTCAGAGTCGTGCACCAAGTCTATAGTGTTAACATGTTACACGCAGACCCTGCTCAGTCAGATACAACCTTTGCCAAAAGTGGGTCCATCATGGCTGCACTGTCTGCCACCACATAAACACAGCACCTCACAGTGGATATGTTGCTGCGATAACAGTCAAAACAACTAACGATCACGCTTACACAAACGTAGTAAAATCACAATAATGATTATATAACTACTCATCAATAGAATAAACCCAAAGGCTACAGCATTATAAAACTGCCTCCACACGCACACAGCATTGATATTGCACTAATACCTGATACACAGCACACAAATAATGTTTAACACGCCACTCTCCACCAACTACACAATAATCAGACAAAAACAGAACAAACAAGAAGACTCACTCAAAGACAGCAACACTCGCATCCACCAGCTGGTCTGAGGGTCCAATATTTGATTTTGCATCTTGACCTTGACATTTGACAGGTTGCTCTGAATTTCATATTACATCGTTCTTCGATAACTTTTAACCCTTCCACCAAGTTTGGTTCAAATCTATTTGGAGCTGTTTGAGTTGATTTTCCTGCGACCATGACCTTTGACTGTTCCTGATGAACCTTTCCCAATGACCTTAGTTATTACATTGTTCTTGGATAACCTGTAACCCTTCCACGAAATTTGGTTCAAATCTATTTAGAGCTGTTTGATTGATTTTACCATGATCATGACCCTTGACCTTTCCCGGTGAACCTTTCCCGATGACCTTAGTCTTACCGATGCCGACACAAACTACCACTCACAAACAATGCAACAAGCCCACACTGCAATGCAGACCCCCCACACCAAAACACACTTACCCACCTCATGGATCTCATTATCATAACACAGACATTCCTTCAACATAATCTCAACACAAGATCTCTGAGAGCCCCCATGCGAGACTGCCAGTTTCTTGTGGTTCACTTGCTCTGCACTCAGATGAGCCATGGGTTGCAAAAATACAATATGAACAGCAGGATGTCACTCGTAAAATGTCACTAGCACGTTAAGCGTCGCAGGCACTGTAGCTAGCAGAGTGCCATTAGATGGTTGCCACTAGCTGTTTTATTTGCACCTTAAGGGTATCACTAGCGAGGTGTCAGTAGCAGGATGCTACTAGCACTATCACGGTATCATGAAGAGCGTGACTCTATTCGTAGGTTTTCAGTATTAGATGGGCGTTAGCAGGGCGTTATTATTATTAACAAGATGTTACAAGCAATATCAGTGGCTCTAGTTCAAATATAGTGTCATATACAGTGTTACTCTAGGAGAGTGTCAGAACAATAGCAGACTATTACTAACAGAATGTCACTGTCAATATTAGGATTTAAATAGCGGGTGTTACCAGCCGATTGTGTAAGACGATGATACAAGCAGGTTATCACTGGCATGGTGTAATAAGCACTGTGTCAATGACTGGGTAAAAATAACAAGGTGTCGGTACCTACTTATAACAGCGGGACACTATACCAGGATCACCTACACCGTCACTGGCAGGGTGTCAGCAGCAAGGTCTCCCTGCGACTGGTCAAATAACCCGACCATTACTATACAAGGGAACTTTGGAGTGAATTATTGAGTAGCCATAATATACTAGTTGATACCAAGTAGAGCATGGTGATTGATGGTCATTAGGTATATGTACAGTGGACGTGTTGTGTGTGTGTGTGTGAGTGTGTGTGTGTGTGTGTGTGTGTGTGTGTGTGTGTGTGTGTGTGTGTGTGTGTGTGTGTGTGTTGGGGTGGAGGTAATGACCTCATTGATGATTCATAATATAATCACCATCCAGCACTCTTAATTGAATAGTGGCCTATAGTAAATTATTTTCCTATATTTTGAAATGGTCTGCATTCCGTCACCGTGTAGGCCTATTACCATAACAGATCATGTCGTAGTGTCTCTGCTGAATAATATCGAGCGTAGCCAACGAGAACGAAATACCCAAATTATTCCGTCACAGAGAAAAAGTCATGCCAATTTTTTTTTCCTTTATGTCTCTAACTGCGTGCGATTTCATTCAATCGAAATTTATCGTCTGAATAATTAGATGTGATTATCATATTATAAGGGCTAACTACCACTAACCCCTCCCTCTATTTCACGCAAGCCTTAACACTTTGATGAGACAGGGTTATTGTTTATGTGTCCGACTCTTGTCACAGACTTGACAGACCGTTTCTAGAAGCCCAGCAGTCCTTCTACATTGCTCCCTCCTTGGAAGTTGTTGCATCGGCGCTCATATCCATGTTCCATGCGAAATACATGTCAGGACTGTCTCATTTCTGTGTTTGGAATGGTATTCGTTAAGCTATTTTTATAATATGTCGCTATGCTCCGTGGAAGACTAGTAAAATCTAATATAGCGAAATTTAGATTGTCAGATAGTTCTTTGCCCTGTCCCTGAGACTGACATTGCGTTCCTTCTGCTGCGGTTTGATCAACAGTTTTTGACTTTGTGTTCCACTTACGGGAAAATTCCTGCAGCAAAGTTTATGAATATTTCGAGTTTACCTATCATCTATCCGTCTATCGTTCTACATTTTTTTTTTAAGGAGCATAGCGTCCCAGAGCTAGGCTTCCCAGTTCCGACTTTAAAGGGGAGGTTGACCAGCCTCACTAGCCCCTGAGTGGCATCATGTGAGCAGTAAAACCCAGTTTTCTCTTGAAACCAAATTCTAACAATTTTCATCCGACTGGAATTCCTTAGCTCTCGGCACCATCATGTGTTATTTGGTTATATAGTTGCCACCCAATGTTGTAAAAGGTTTTCTTGGTCACACGAAATTACTTGCCTTGCCACTCAGTGTAAAGTCACATGAAAGTAGCATTACTTAATGGATGGTGAAATCCCCCACCTATCACGTCAATGTCCATGTCTACTAACTTCAGTGAAATCATCTGTGGATCGCAATATAAAGTCAAACCAATGTTAGGTGTATAATTTGATTTATTTATATGTCCTTGAGCACTCCCAGGCTTCTATGACTCACTCTGATCTAAATAATATTCCTGATCATGAGAGTTAATGGTGACTTCTGACATTCAGTCTCTCCTGACACAATCTTACCTTAATATAATGATCTGAAGTGTATTGGAATAAAAGTACAAGTGCTGTCCCAAAGATGAGGGTTATAGGTGACAACATTATCGTCTACGGCCCCAGCTATGGCGGGCTTTTCTTCTTATGGATGAAGTGTCCTAGAAAATAACAGCCATTTCTGATAACTTGTGTACCCGAGATAATATATATATATATATATATATATATATATATATATATATATATATATATATATATATACCTAGGCTGCTTCCCCCAAGGAAAGGGAGGTAGCCGAGACAGGACGACTCACTCTCCATTTACTCATCCATTCAAACACATTCATTTGCATCTTAGCCCCAAAGGGGAGAACGGACAGATCCTCACCGCACCACATCGCACAAGGGTCAACTGGGCAATGCAATCAGTGACATCCGCAGCAGGGCCCGACAGCAGAACTGGTTTACCCCTGCCACATCATAACAGATCCATCCCCTTACCCGCACCTGACCTGACTAGCTGATCAGACCAAATGCGGGAGAATATCCCCTCAGGGCTGCGTCATCACTTATTCATTCACAATTTCTCTCCATTTATTTCTGTCACGCACAGCCACTCTTCCTTGCTCAACAGACATCCCTCTCGCATCCAACGCTCTCTTCACACTGTCCATCCATCCTATTAGCTCGGCTGGTCTTCCTCTCAGCCTTACACCTCTCACATCAGATCTAGTTATCTTTTTATTCACCAATCGCTCATTATCCATTCTCTCCATATGCCCAAACCATCGCAACACCCTCTGCTCAACTCTAAAAGCCATCTCCCGAATAACCCAGTTCTCCTTCTCACACTTCATCATTCCGCACCCGATCCATACGCGTCACTCCACACATACTCCTCAGACACCTCATCATCCAGTAGACATTCAAACTTTTTCCTCTCTTTCACGCCCATATTCCATGTTTCAGCCCTATGATGGAATGCAGTCGGTACCACAACACCCTCATACAGTTCTCACTTTACATCCATTCTAAGAGAACGACATCTAAACACTTTTTTCCTATCTGATCCCAGCACATGTTGCTGTAAATACAGAAAAGATGCAGAAGAAGTTTAGAATAAATGAAGTAGGAATATATATATATATATATATATATATATATATATATATATATATATATATATATATATATATATATATATATATATATATATATATATATATATATATATATATATATATATATATATATATATATATATATATATATATGTATATATATTGTTACATAGCCTATGATTTCATCATCCTTTGTGTAATTTTAACGCACAGTTGCTGCATGTTTGATCACGAGCGTGTTCTGCCTCAGTCCCCCTTCTACCGTTATAGTAGAGTAAGTCGTTCTCTCTGTTATACTTTGCGGGATTTTCAGCTCTCTGTCCCCATGGCTTCATTTGCGCTGTCCCTCTTACAAGTTGTATCAAGCTCTGCCAGCCCCTATATAATGAGCTCAGTCTCTGCATCATTGCCACTTAGATCTGCTTCTCATTTTGTTCACATCTCTGTCCTCCCCTGTACAGATATTATTATTGTGAGTGCTCAAGAAATCTCCAAACATCTAGCAGCTGTGTGTAATTTGAGTATAACTGTTGTTGCATTTTTTCTTGTACTGTATAGCATAAGTTTAATTTGTAGGCCTAGTGAAGTTTTTGTAATTCGTGTGGGGTTCTTTATGTCAGTCATTTTTGATAATAGTTTGTATCTGTAATTATTTATCTGGCATTCACTGAGTATTATCTGGTATCTCATTTTATCAGGGCTGACTTAGATAAATTTATTCTTGCTAATTTCGTGTTAATAGAGGCTATTGCAGTTAACCATATATTTAACCTGTTTTTGCCATTACATTATCCTTATGAGTCCTGAATGTTTTGTTGTTAGTTTGAGCATTAAACTTTAACTTGTAATTTTACCTAACTCTTTTGTTTTGAACCTGGAACTTTACGGGACAGTAGTGATTTTTAGCATTCTCACTTAAAGTGTACGTTATCTTTCTCTGTTCCGTAACATAAATTTGGCGACCTCATATCAGGATATTCAGGATATTATCATAAGGATATTGTTTGATATTTTGTGACTGTGATATATTCATGATGGCTACTATTTCTACACTTGATGAAGCCAAAGATTTTTTGTCAAATGTGCAAACAGTGTGTGATATAGAAAACAGAACAAAGAATGAACTTAAGATTGTTGCTCAACAATTGGGATTTGTTGTTCGCTCTCATCAGTCTAAAGATCAAATTGTTGCCATGATTAATGAAAGCTTGTTTAATGTAACTCCTCCAAATGAGCAAACGCAGATTGAATTAGCTAAGTTACAGCTAGCCCTGCAGGAGTCTCGTGCTAGGGAGGCCGAGGCACAAGTTGAAATTGCTAGGATTCAGGCAGACCATGAGTATCGCATGAAACAATGTGGAACTGGATCATCTAGCTCTGATGATTTTGATGTGGCTAAAAATGTTAAACTTGTCCCTCCTTTTAATGAATCTGATTTAACAAAGTATTTTCAGTTGTTTAGGGTAGCTACAGGTTTTAATTGGCCTAAAAAGTATTGGCCAGTACTTCTTCAAACTGTTCTCACCGGTAAAGCTCAAGTAACTTATGCATCTTTGCCTCAGGATCAGTCTGATAATTATGATGTAGTTAAGAGCTTGATTCTTAAGGCCTATGAGCTTGTTCCTGAAGCTTATAGAGTAAAATTTAGGACAACTTACAAGCAAGATAAGCAATCCCATGTTGAGTATGCAAAAATCAAAGAAGATTTGTTGGAGCAGTGGTTAAATTCTAAGAATGTGGATTCTGATTTTGGTAAATTTAAGCAGATGATTTTGCTGGAGGATTTCAAAAGGTGTATTAGTAAAGATGTAAGCCTATATCTTGATGAGAAAAGAGTAGAAAATTTGTCTGATGCTGCAGTTTAAGCTGATGAGTATCTTCTCACTCACAAGAGATATTCTAGAGAAAAAGGGAAAGCTGAGAGTAAGTACGTTGCCTCTACTCAGAGTACAGGTAACAGGAAAGAGAATAAGGATGATGTTTCTCAGGAAGTAAATACCAGCTTCACCTCTAGATTTCAGAAAAGTAAATGTACTTATTGTAGTAAGCTTGGTCATACTACGGAGAAATGTTTCAGGAGACAGCGTGATGTGAACAAAAAGGAGTCTTTAAATATTCAGTCAATTGGTCTAGTGTCCACTCTTGAGAGTTCCCAGAATTCTTTAACTGAGTTAACTGAACCTGCTTTGAGGGGTAACTTAAATTCTCATGATGGAGCTCCTCTTTTGAGCAGTAACGTGGGTGACACTCTCAAGAGTTCATGTGCTAATTTCCTGTCTGATGGTTTTGTCAGTCCTCTGGACAGTAATCACAGGAAATCAGTTCAAATATATCGTGACACAGGTGCTTGCCAATCCCTTATGCTGACCAGTGTTCTAGGCTCTAATTTTAATTCCTCTGATGAAACTGTAATCTTACAAGGTGTAGGGAATAATTACTTCTCTGTTCCGCTGTGCAGAGTGAATTTAGAGTCTGGTTTTGTTAATGATTCTCTTATGGTTGGGTTGGTTGAGACACTCCCAATGTCAGGTGTAACTTTCTTACTTGGAAATGATATTGGTGGAAGTCAAGTGTGTCCAGCTCCTCAGTTGTCTGGTGAGCCAGTGGCTGCGTCCCAGGATTGTGATGTCCCTGATGTGTTCCCTGCATGTGCTGTCACTAGGGCTAAGTCTAAAGTTACTGGTGATTTAGAGGATAATGATGATGATGATGTTATCCTAGCTGACACTTTTCTTGCTAATTTGGACCACTCACCAGATGAGGCAGTACCCCGTAGTGTTGATAATTTGTCTCGTCAAGAGTTGGTTGAGTTGCAGGTTGCTGACCCTGAGTTGAAAGGTCTAGCTAACTCTGCTTGCAGTGAGGAAGAGTCAGCTGGTGCTTCTACTTGTTATTATGTAAAGTCAGGAGTACTTATGAGGAAGTGGAGACCCCCAACAGCATTAGCCGACTGTGAATGGGAGGTTGTACATCAAGTTGTCATCCCTCGTGTTTGTAGGCAGGATATCATTAGAGTGGCTCATGATTCCAGTTTGGCAGGACACCTTGGAGTGAGGAAGACTGTGGCACGCATTTTGAAACACTTCTACTGGCCAGGTATCTTCAGGGATGTTTCCTGGTATTGTAAGTCTTGTCACACCTGTCAAGTTGTGGGGAAGTGTAATCAGACTGAAAAGGTTGCACCTCTAGTTCCCATTCCTCCTTTTGAGGCGCCTTTCACCCGTGTGTTGGTGGATATTGTGGGCCCTCTTCCTAAGACTTCTTCAGGATTTTCTTATGTGTTGACCCTGATTGATATGGCTACTCGTTATCCTGAAGCCATTCCACTTAGAAATATCTCAGCAAAGAACGTGGTTAAGGAAATGCTAGGGTTCTTCACAAAGTTTGGTCTGCCTAAGGAGGTACAGTCAGACCGGGGAAGTAATTTCATGTCAAACGTTTTCAAGCAGTCTCTGAAAGAGTTGGGCATCACCCAGATCACGTCTTCAGCTTACCATCCCCAGACCCAAGGAGCGTTGGAGAGATATCATCAAACACTCAAATCGATGCTCAAGAAATACTGTTTGGAACATCAGAAAGACTGGGATAAAGGTCTTCCATTCGTTGTGTTTGCTGCAAGAGAATCTCCAAATGAATCACTGGGCTTCTCACCTTTTGAACTACTGTTTGGCCATGAAGTAAGAGGACCCCTTAAGTTACTCAAGGAATGCTGGCTGTCGGAGGAAGATGACGTCAACTTGCTGGAGTATGTGATGAAGTTCAAAGAACGGCTGTCCACTGCTTTACAGCTGGCGAAAGAGAATTTAGGAGCTGCTCAGGAGAAGATGAAGACTTGGTATGATAAGAAGTCCAGGTTGCGCCACTTTCAGCCAGGAGATCAGGTTTTGATTCTGCTACCAGTTCATGGGCAACCTCTTCAAGCCAAGTTTAGTGGCCCTTATTTCATGGAGAAGAAACTCAGTGATGTCAGCTATGTCATCGCCACACCAGATCGTAGAAAGAGCAAGCAACTATGTCACATCAAAATGCTAAAGTTATATCACAGGCAGGACGAAAATAATCTAGTCTGCACTGTAGCTGTTCCACCCGAGTCTGCAAGTGAAGCTCTCCCATGCAGTATGAGCCTGAGTGATAGTTTGGGGAAGAATCCTGATATCATGAATAATCTCCAGACTAAGCTTTCTCATCTACCTCCCGAGGAAAGGCAGGAGTTTTCGGCATTACTGCAGGAGTACCCGCAAGTGTTCCGTGCCACTCCAGGAAGAACCACTGTGTTGATGCATGATGTCGATGTTGAAGACGCAAAGCCAATTAAATTGCCTCCTTACCGTGTGAACCCAGTGAAAGTTCCTCTCATCCAGAAGGAGCTTGGCTACCTGTTGGACCACAAGATGATTGAGCCCTGTCAGAGCGAGTGGAGTTCTCCTGTCACTCTAGTCCCTAAGCCAGGTGGGTCACAGAGGCTTTGCATCGACTACAGACGTGTTAATCAGATAACCAAAACAGACACTTACCCTCTCCCTCGTGTGGAAGATTGCATAGACAAGATCGGAAAGGCTAGGTACTTAAGTAAGTTTGATTTGTTAAAGGGATACTGGCAAGTACCTATGACTGAATGTGCTAGGGAGATCTCATGTTTTGTAACATTAGGAAAGACATTTGCATGTTCTGTAATGCCATATACAGATTGTTTTAGAGTAATAAGAACTTTCCTTTGTAAATTTCTTTTTTCTTTGTGGGGAGGTGTTACATAGCCTATGATTTCATCATCCTTTGTGTAATTTTAACGCACAGTTGCTGCATGTTTGATCACGAGCGTGTTCTGCCTCAGTCCCCCCCTTCTACCGTTATAGTAGAGTAAGTCGTTCTCTCTGTTATACTTTGCGGGATTTTCAGCTCTCTGTCCCCATGGCTTCATTTGCGCGTCCCTCTTACAAGTTGTATCAAGCTCTGCCAGCCCCTATATAATGAGCTCAGTCTCTGCATCATTGCCACTTAGATCTGCTTCTCATTTTGTTCACATCTCTGTCCTCCCCTGTACAGATATTATTATTGTGAGTGCTCAAGAAATCTCCAACCATCTAGCAGCTGTGTGTAATTTGAGTATAACTGTTGTTGCATTTTTTCTTGTACTGTATAGCATAAGTTTAATTTGTAGGCCTAGTGAAGTTTTTGTAATTCGTGTGGGGTTCTTTATGTCAGTCATTTTTGATAATAGTTTGTATCTGTAATTATTTATCTGGCATTCACTGAGTATTATCTGGTATCTCATTTTATCAGGGCTGACTTAGATAAATTTATTCTTGCTAATTTCGTGTTAATAGAGGCTATTGCAGTTAACCATATATTTAACCTGTTTTTGCCATTACATTATCCTTATGAGTCCTGAATGTTTTGTTGTTAGTTTGAGCATTAAACTTTAACTCGTAATTTTACCTAACTCTTTTGTTTTGAACCTGGAACTTTACGGGACAGTTGTGATTTTTAGCATTCTCACTTAAAGTGTACGTTATCTTTCTCTGTTCCGTAACATAAATTTGGCGACCTCATATCAGGATATTCAGGATATTATCATAAGGATATTGTTTGATATTTTGTGACTGAGATATATTCATGATGGCTACTATTTCTACACTTGATGAAGCCAAAGATTTTTTGTCAAATGTGCAAACAGTGTGTGATATAGAAAACAGAACAAAGAATGAACTTAAGATTGTTGCTCAACAATTGGGATTTGTTGTTCGCTCTCATCAGTCTAAAGATCAAATTGTTGCCATGATTAATGAAAGCTTGTTTAATGTAACTCCTCCAAATGAGCAAACGCAGATTGAATTAGCTAAGTTACAGCTAGCCCTGCAGGAGTCTCGTGCTAGGGAGGCCGAGGCACAAGTTGAAATTGCTAGGATTCAGGCAGACCATGAGTATCGCATGAAACAATGTGGAACTGGATCATCTAGCTCTGATGATTTTGATGTGGCTAAATATGTTAAACTTGTCCCTCCTTTTAATGAATCTGATTTAACAAAGTATTTTCAGTTGTTTGAGAGGGTAGCTACAGGATTTAATTGGCCTAAAAAGTATTGGCCAGTACTCCTTCAAACTGTTCTCACCGGTAAAGCTCAAGTAGCTTATGCATCTTTGCCTCAGGATCAGTCTGATAATTATGATGTAGTTAAGAGCTTGATTCTTAAGGCCTATGAGCTTGTTCCTGAAGCTTATAGAGTAAAATTTAGGACAACTTACAAGCAAGATAAGCAATCCCATGTTGAGTATGCAAAAATCAAAGAAGATTTGTTGGAGCAGTGGTTAAATTCTAAGAATGTGGATTCTGATTTTGGTAAATTTAAGCAGATGATTTTTCTGGAGGATTTCAAAAGATGTATTAGTAAAGATGAAAGCCTATATCTTGATGAGAAAAGAATAGATAATTTGTCTGATGCTGCAGTTTTAGCTGATGAGTATGTTCTCACTCACAAGAGATATTCTAGAGAAAAAGGGAAAGCTGAGAGTAAGTACGTTGCCTCTACTCAGAGTACAGGTAACAGGAAAGAGAATAAGGATGATGTTTCTCAGGAAGTAAATACCAGCTTCACCTCTAGATTTCAGAAAAGTAAATGTACTTATTGTAGTAAGCTTGGTCATACTACGGAGAAATGTTTCAGGAGACAGCGTGATGTGAACAAAAAGGAGTCTTTAAATATTCAGTCAATTGGTCTAGTGTCCACTCTTGAGAGTTCCCAGAATTCTTTAACTGAGTTAACTGAACCTGCTTTGAGGGGTAACTTAAATTCTCATGATGGAGCTGCTCTTTTGAGCAGTAACGTGGGTGACACTCTCAAGAGTTCATGTGCTAATTTCCTGTCTGATGGTTTTGTCAGTCCTCTGGACAGTAATCACAGGAAATCAGTTCAAATATATCGTGATACAGGTGCTTGCCAATCCCTTATGCTGACCAGTGTTCTAGGCTCTAATTTTAATTCCTCTGATGAAACTGTAATCTTACAAGGTGTAGGGAATAATTACTTCTCTGTTCCTCTGTGCAGAGTGAATTTAGAGTCTGGTTTTGTTAATGATTCTCTTATGGTTGGGTTGGTTGAGACACTCCCAATGTCAGGTGTAACTTTCTTACTTGGAAATGATATTGGTGGAAGTCAAGTGTGTCCAGCTCCTCAGTTGTCTGGTGAGCCAGTGGCTGCGCCCCAGGATTGTGATGTCCCTGATGTGTTCCCTGCATGTGCTGTCACTAGGGCTAAGTCTAAAGTTACTGGTGATTTAGAGGATAATGATGATGATGATGTTATCCTAGCTGACACTTTTCTTGCTAATTTGGACCACTCACCAGATGAGGCAGTACCCCGTAGTGTTGATAATTTGTCTCGTCAAGAGTTGGTTGAGTTGCAGGTTGCTGACCCTGAGTTGAAAGGTCTAGCTAACTCTGCTTGCAGTGAGGAAGAGTCAGCTGGTGCTTCTACTTGTTATTATATAAAGTCAGGAGTACTTATGAGGAAGTGGAGACCCCCAACAGCATTAGCCGACTGTGAATGGGAGGTTGTACATCAAGTTGTCATCCCTCGTGTTTGTAGGCAGGATATCATTAGAGTGGCTCATGATTCCAGTTTGGCAGGACACCTTGGAGTGAGGAAGACTGTGGCACGCATTTTGAAACACTTCTACTGGCCAGGTATCTTCAGGGATGTTTCCTGGTATTGTAAGTCTTGTCACACCTGTCAAGTTGTGGGGAAGTGTAATCAGACTGAAAAGGTTGCACCTCTAGTTCCCATTCCTCCTTTTGAGGCGCCTTTCACCCGTGTGTTGGTGGATATTGTGGGCCCTCTTCCTAAGACTTCTTCAGGATTTTCTTATGTGTTGACCCTGATTGATATGGCTACTCGTTATCCTGAAGCCATTCCACTTAGAAATATCTCAGCAAAGAACGTGGTTAAGGAAATGCTAGGGTTCTTCACAAAGTTTGGTCTGCCTAAGGAGTGTACAGTCAGACCGGGAAGTAATTTCATGTCAAACGTTTTCAAGCAGTCTCTGAAAGAGTTGGGCATCACCCAGATCACGTCTTCAGCTTACCATCCCCAGACCCAAGGAGCGTTGGAGAGATATCATCAAACACTCAAATCGATGCTCAAGAAATACTGTTTGGAACATCAGAAAGACTGGGATAAAGGTCTTCCATTCGTTGTGTTTGCTGCAAGAGAATCTCCAAATGAATCACTGGGCTTCTCACCTTTTGAACTACTGTTTGGCCATGAAGTAAGAGGACCCCTTAAGTTACTCAAGGAATGCTGGCTGTCGGAGGAAGATGACGTCAACCTGCTGGAGTATGTGATGAATTTCAAAGAACGGCTGTCCACTGCTTTACAGCTGGCGAGAGAGAATTTAGGAGCTGCTCAGGAGAAGATGAAGACTTGGTATGATAAGAAGTCCAGGTTACGCCACTTTCAGCCAGGAGATCAGGTTTTGATTCTGCTACCAGTTCATGGGCAACCTCTTCAAGCCAAGTTTAGTGGCCCTTATTTCATGGAGAAGAAACTCAGTGATGTCAGCTATGTCATCGCCACACCAGATCGTAGAAAGAGCAAGCAACTATGTCACATCAACATGCTAAAGTTATATCACAGGCAGGACGAAAATAATCCAGTCTGCACTGTAGCTGTTCCACCCGAGTCTGCAAGTGAAGCTCTCCCATGCAGTATGAGCCTGAGTGATAGTTTGGGGAAGAATCCTGATATCATGAATGATCTCCAGACTAAGCTTTCTCATCTACCTCCCGAGGAAAGGCAGGAGTTTTCGGCATTACTGCAGGAGTACCCGCAAGTGTTCCGTGCCACTCCAGGAAGAACCACTGTGTTGATGCATGATGTCGATGTTGAAGACGCAAAGCCAATTAAATTGCCTCCTTACCGTGTGAACCCAGTGAAAGTTCCTCTCATCCAGAAGGAGCTTGGCTACCTGTTGGACCACAAGATGATTGAGCCCTGTCAGAGCGAGTGGAGTTCTCCTGTCACTCTAGTCCCTAAGCCAGGTGGGTCACAGAGGCTTTGCATCGACTACAGACGTGTTAATCAGATAACCAAAACAGACACTTACCCTCTCCCTCGTGTGGAAGATTGCATAGACAAGATCGGAAAGGCTAGGTACTTAAGTAAGTTTGATTTGTTAAAGGGATACTGGCAAGTACCTATGACTGAATGTGCTAGGGAGATCTCATGTTTTGTAACATTAGGAAAGACATTTGCATGTTCTGTAATGCCATATACAGATTGTTTTAGAGTAATAAGAAATTTCCTTTGTAAATTTCTTTTTTCTTTGTGGGGAGGTGTTACATAGCCTATGATTTCATCATCCTTTGTGTAATTTTAACGCACAGTTGCTGCATGTTTGATCACGAGCGTGTTCTGCCTCAGTCCCCCCTTCTACCGTTATAGTAGAGTAAGTCGTTCTCTCTGTTATACTTTGCGGGATTTTCAGCTCTCTGTCCCCATGGCTTCATTTGCGCGTCCCTCTTACAAGTTGTATCAAGCTCTGCCAGCCCCTATATAATGAGCTCAGTCTCTGCATCATTGCCACTTAGATCTGCTTCTCATTTTGTTCACATCTCTGTCCTCCCCTGTACAGATATTATTATTGTGAGTGCTCAAGAAATCTCCAACCATCTAGCAGCTGTGTGTAATTTGAGTATAACTGTTGTTGCATTTTTTCTTGTACTGTATAGCATAAGTTTAATTTGTAGGCCTAGTGAAGTTTTTGTAATTCGTGTGGGGTTCTTTATGTCAGTCATTTTTGATAATAGTTTGTATCTGTAATTATTTATCTGGCATTCACTGAGTATTATCTGGTATCTCATTTTATCAGGGCTGACTTAGATAAATTTATTCTTGCTAATTTCGTGTTAATAGAGGCTATTGCAGTTAACCATATATTTAACCTGTTTTTGCCATTACATTATCCTTATGAGTCCTGAATGTTTTGTTGTTAGTTTGAGCATTAAACTTTAACTCGTAATTTTACCTAACTCTTTTGTTTTGAACCTGGAACTTTACGGGACAGTAGTGATTTTTAGCATTCTCACTTAAAGTGTACGTTATCTTTCTCTGTTCCGTAACATAAATTTGGCGACCTCATATCAGGATATTCAGGATATTATCATAAGGATATTGTTTGATATTTTGTGACTGAGATATATTCATGATGGCTACTATTTCTACACTTGATGAAGCCAAAGATTTTTTGTCAAATGTGCAAACAGTGTGTGATATAGAAAACAGAACAAAGAATGAACTTAAGATTGTTGCTCAACAATTGGGATTTGTTGTTCGCTCTCATCAGTCTAAAGATCAATTTGTTGCCATGATTAATGAAAGCATGTTTAATGTAACTCCTCCAAATGAGCAAACGCAGATTGAATTAGCTAAGTTACAGCTAGCCCTGCAGGAGTCTCGTGCTAGGGAGGCCGAGGCACAAGTTGAAATTGCTAGGATTCAGGCAGACCATGAGTATCGCATGAAACAAGGTGGAACTGGATCATCTAGCTCTGATGATTTTGATGTGGCTAAAAATGTTAAACTTGTCCCTCCTTTTAATGAATCTGATTTAACAAAGTATTTTCAGTTGTTTGAGAGGGTAGCTACAGGATTTAATTGGCCTAAAAAGTATTGGCCAGTACTCCTTCAAACTGTTCTCACCGGTAAAGCTCAAGTAACTTATGCATCTTTGCCTCAGGATCAGTCTGATAATTATGATGTAGTTAAGAGCTTGATTCTTAAGGCCTATGAGCTTGTTCCTGAAGCTTATAGAGTAAAATTTAGGACAACTTACAAGCAAGATAAGCAATCCCATGTTGAGTATGCAAAAATCAAAGAAGATTTGTTGGAGCAGTGGTTAAATTCTAAGAATGTGGATTCTGATTTTGGTAAATTTAAGCAGATGATTTTTCTGGAGGATTTCAAAAGATGTATTAGTAAAGATGAAAGCCTATATCTTGATGAGAAAAGAATAGATAATTTGTCTGATGCTGCAGTTTTAGCTGATGAGTATGTTCTCACTCACAAGAGATATTCTAGAGAAAAAGGGAAAGCTGAGAGTAAGTACGTTGCCTCTACTCAGAGTACAGGTAACAGGAAAGAGAATAAGGATGATGTTTCTCAGGAAGTAAATACCAGCTTCACCTCTAGATTTCAGAAAAGTAAATGTACTTATTGTAGTAAGCTTGGTCATACTACGGAGAAATGTTTCAGGAGACAGCGTGATGTGGACAAAAAGGAGTCTTTAAATATTCAGTCAATTGGTCTAGTGTCCACTCTTGAGAGTTCCCAGAATTCTTTAACTGAGTTAACTGAACCTGCTTTGAGGGGTAACTTAAATTCTCATGATGGAGCTCCTCTTTTGAGCAGTAACGTGGGTGACACTCTCAAGAGTTCATGTGCTAATTTCCTGTCTGATGGTTTTGTCAGTCCTCTGGACAGTAATCACAGGAAATCAGTTCAAATATATCGTGATACAGGTGCTTGCCAATCCCTTATGCTGACCAGTGTTCTAGGCTCTAATTTTAATTCCTCTGATGAAACTGTAATCTTACAAGGTGTAGGGAATAATTACTTCTCTGTTCCTCTGTGCAGAGTGAATTTAGAGTCTGGTTTTGTTAATGATTCTCTTATGGTTGGGTTGGTTGAGACACTCCCAATGTCAGGTGTAACTTTCTTACTTGGAAATGATATTGGTGGAAGTCAAGTGTGTCCAGCTCCTCAGTTGTCTGGTGAGCCAGTGGCTGCGCCCAGGATTGTGATGTCCCTGATGTGTTCCCTGCATGTGCTGTCACTAGGGCTAAGTCTAAAGTTACTGGTGATTTAGAGGATAATGATGATGATGATGTTATCCTAGCTGACACTTTTCTTGCTAATTTGGACCACTCACCAGATGAGGCAGTACCCCGTAGTGTTGATAATTTGTCTCGTCAAGAGTTGGTTGAGTTGCAGGTTGCTGACCCTGAGTTGAAAGGTCTAGCTAACTCTGCTTGCAGTGAGGAAGAGTCAGCTGGTGCTTCTACTTGTTATTATATAAAGTCAGGAGTACTTATGAGGAAGTGGAGACCCCCAACAGCATTAGCCGACTGTGAATGGGAGGTTGTACATCAAGTTGTCATCCCTCGTGTTTGTAGGCAGGATATCATTAGAGTGGCTCATGATTCCAGTTTGGCAGGACACCTTGGAGTGAGGAAGACTGTGGCACGCATTTTGAAACACTTCTACTGGCCAGGTACTTTCAGGGATGTTTCCTGGTATTGTAAGTCTTGTCACACCTGTCAAGTTGTGGGGAAGTGTAATCAGACTGAAAAGGTTGCACCTCTAGTTCCCATTCCTCCTTTTGAGGCGCCTTTCACCCGTGTGTTGGTGGATATTGTGGGCCCTCTTCCTAAGACTTCTTCAGGATTTTCTTATGTGTTGACCCTGATTGATATGGCTACTCGTTATCCTGAAGCCATTCCACTTAGAAATATCTCAGCAAAGAACGTGGTTAAGGAAATGCTAGGGTTCTTCACAAAGTTTGGTCTGCCTAAGGAGGTACAGTCAGACCGGGAAGTAATTTCATGTCAAACGTTTTCAAGCAGTCTCTGAAAGAGTTGGGCATCACCCAGATCACGTCTTCAGCTTACCATCCCCAGACCCAAGGAGCGTTGGAGAGATATCATCAAACACTCAAATCGATGCTCAAGAAATACTGTTTGGAACATCAGAAAGACTGGGATAAAGGTCTTCCATTCGTTGTGTTTGCTGCAAGAGAATCTCCAAATGAATCACTGGGCTTCTCACCTTTTGAACTACTGTTTGGCCATGAAGTAAGAGGACCCCTAAGTTACTCAAGGAATGCTGGCTGTCGGAGGAAGATGACGTCAACCTGCTGGAGTATGTGATGAAGTTCAAAGAACGGCTGTCCACTGCTTTACAGCTGGCGAGAGAGAATTTAGGAGCTGCTCAGGAGAAGATGAAGACTTGGTATGATAAGAAGTCCAGGTTACGCCACTTTCAGCCAGGAGATCAGGTTTTGATTCTGCTACCAGTTCATGGGCAACCTCTTCAAGCCAAGTTTAGTGGCCCTTATTTCATGGAGAAGAAACTCAGTGATGTCAGCTATGTCATCGCCACACCAGATCGTAGAAAGAGCAAGCAACTATGTCACATCAAAATGCTAAAGTTATATCACAGGCAGGACGAAAATAATCCAGTCTGCACTGTAGCTGTTCCACCCGAGTCTGCAAGTGAAGCTCTCCCATGCAGTATGAGCCTGAGTGATAGTTTGGGGAAGAATCCTGATATCATGAATGATCTCCAGACTAAGCTTTCTCATCTACCTCCCGAGGAAAGGCAGGAGTTTTCGGCATTACTGCAGGAGTACCCGCAAGTGTTCCGTGCCACTCCAGGAAGAACCACTGTGTTGATGCATGATGTCGATGTTGAAGACGCAAAGCCAATTAAATTGCCTCCTTACCGTGTGAACCCAGTGAAAGTTCCTCTCATCCAGAAGGAGCTTGGCTACCTGTTGGACCACAAGATGATTGAGCCCTGTCAGAGCGAGTGGAGTTCTCCTGTCACTCTAGTCCCTAAGCCAGGTGGGTCACAGAGGCTTTGCATCGACTACAGACGTGTTAATCAGATAACCAAAACAGACACTTACCCTCTCCCTCGTGTGGAAGATTGCATAGACAAGATCGGAAAGGCTAGGTACTTAAGTAAGTTTGATTTGTTAAAGGGATACTGGCAAGTACCTATGACTGAATGTGCTAGGGAGATCTCATGTTTTGTAACATTAGGAAAGACATTTGCATGTTCTGTAATGCTATATACAGATTGTTTTAGAGTAATAAGAAATTTCCTTTGTAAATTTCTTTTGCTTTGTGGGGAGGTGTTACAGAGCCTATGATTTCATCATCCTTTGTGTAATTTTAACGCACAGTTGCTGCATGTTTGATCACGAGCGTGTTCTGCCTCAGTCCCCCCCTTCTACCGTTATAGTAGAGTAAGTCGTTCTCTCTGTTATACTTTGGGATTTTCAGCTCTCTGTCCCCATGGCTTCATTTGCGCTGTCCCTCTTACAAGTTGTATCAAGCTCTGCCAGCCCCTATATAATGAGCTCAGTCTCTGCATCATTGCCACTTAGATCTGCTTCTCATTTTGTTCACATCTCTGTCCTTCCCTGTACAGATATTATTATTGTGAGTGCTCAAGAAATCTCCAACCATCTAGCAGCTGTGTGTAATTTGAGTATAACTGTTGTTGCATTTTTTCTTGTACTGTATAGCATAAGTTTAATTTGTAGGCCTAGTGAAGTTTTTGTAATTCGTGTGGGGTTCTTTATGTCAGTCATTTTTGATAATAGTTTGTATCTGTAATTATTTATCTGGCATTCACTGAGTATTATCTGGTATCTCATTTTATCAGGGCTGACTTAGATAAATTTATTCTTGCTAATTTCGTGTTAATAGAGGCTATTGCAGTTAACCATATATTTAACCTGTTTTTGCCATTACATTATCCTTATGAGTCCTGAATGTTTTGTTGTTAGTTTGAGCATTAAACTTTAACTCGTAATTTTACCTAACTCTTTTGTTTTGAACCTGGAACTTTACGGGACAGTAGTGATTTTTAGCATTCTCACTTAAAGTGTACGTTATCTTTCTCTGTTCCGTAACATAAATTTGGCGACCTCATATCAGGATATTCAGGATATTATCATAAGGATATTGTTTGATATTTTGTGACTGAGATATATTCATGATGGCTACTATTTCTACACTTGATGAAGCCAAAGATTTTTTGTCAAATGTGCAAACAGTGTGTGATATAGAAAACAGAACAAAGAATGAACTTAAGATTGTTGCTCAACAATTGGGATTTGTTGTTCGCTCTCATCAGTCTAAAGATCAATTTGTTGCCATGATTAATGAAAGCATGTTTAATGTAACTCCTCCAAATGAGCAAACGCAGATTGAATTAGCTAAGTTACAGCTAGCCCTGCAGGAGTCTCGTGCTAGGGAGGCCGAGGCACAAGTTGAAATTGCTAGGATTCAGGCAGACCATGAGTATCGCATGAAACAAGGTGGAACTGGATCATCTAGCTCTGATGATTTTGATGTGGCTAAAAATGTTAAACTTGTCCCTCCTTTTAATGAATCTGATTTAACAAAGTATTTTCAGTTGTTTGAGAGGGTAGCTACAGGATTTAATTGGCCTAAAAAGTATTGGCCAGTACTCCTTCAAACTGTTCTCACCGGTAAAGCTCAAGTAACTTATGCATCTTTGCCTCAGGATCAGTCTGATAATTATGATGTAGTTAAGAGCTTGATTCTTAAGGCCTATGAGCTTGTTCCTGAAGCTTATAGAGTAAAATTTAGGACAACTTACAAGCAAGATAAGCAATCCCATGTTGAGTATGCAAAAATCAAAGAAGATTTGTTGGAGCAGTGGTTAAATTCTAAGAATGTGGATTCTGATTTTGGTAAATTTAAGCAGATGATTTTTCTGGAGGATTTCAAAAGATGTATTAGTAAAGATGAAAGCCTATATCTTGATGAGAAAAGAATAGATAATTTGTCTGATGCTGCAGTTTTAGCTGATGAGTATGTTCTCACTCACAAGAGATATTCTAGAGAAAAAGGGAAAGCTGAGAGTAAGTACGTTGCCTCTACTCAGAGTACAGGTAACAGGAAAGAGAATAAGGATGATGTTTCTCAGGAAGTAAATACCAGCTTCACCTCTAGATTTCAGAAAAGTAAATGTACTTATTGTAGTAAGCTTGGTCATACTACGGAGAGATGTTTCAGGAGACAGCGTGATGTGAACAAAAAGGAGTCTTTAAATATTCAGTCAATTGGTCTAGTGTCCACTCTTGAGAGTTCCCAGAATTCTTTAACTGAGTTAACTGAACCTGCTTTGAGGGGTAACTTAAATTCTCATGATGGAGCTCCTCTTTTGAGCAGTAACGTGGGTGACACTCTCAAGAGTTCATGTGCTAATTTCCTGTCTGATGGTTTTGTCAGTCCTCTGGACAGTAATCACAGGAAATCAGTTCAAATATATCGTGATACAGGTGCTTGCCAATCCCTTATGCTGACCAGTGTTCTAGGCTCTAATTTTAATTCCTCTGATGAAACTGTAATCTTACAAGGTGTAGGGAATAATTACTTCTCTGTTCCTCTGTGCAGAGTGAATTTAGAGTCTGGTTTTGTTAATGATTCCGTTATGGTTGGGTTGGTTGAGACACTCCCAATGTCAGGTGTAACTTTCTTACTTGGAAATGATATTGGTGGAAGTCAAGTGTGTCCAGCTCCTCAGTTGTCTGGTGAGCCAGTGGCTGCGTCCCAGGATTGTGATGTCCCTGATGTGTTCCCTGCATGTGCTGTCACTAGGGCTAAGTCTAAAGTTACTGGTGATTTAGAGGATAATGATGATGATGATGTTATCCTAGCTGACACTTTTCTTGCTAATTTGGACCACTCACCAGATGAGGCAGTACCCCGTAGTGTTGATAATTTGTCTCGTCAAGAGTTGGTTGAGTTGCAGGTTGCTGACCCTGAGTTGAAAGGTCTAGCTAACTCTGCTTGCAGTGAGGAAGAGTCAGCTGGTGCTTCTACTTGTTATTATGTAAAGTCAGGAGTACTTATGAGGAAGTGGAGACCCCCAACAGCATTAGCCGACTGTGAATGGGAGGTTGTACATCAAGTTGTCATCCCTCGTGTTTGTAGGCAGGATATCATTAGAGTGGCTCATGATTCCAGTTTGGCAGGACACCTTGGAGTGAGGAAGACTGTGGCACGCATTTTGAAACACTTCTACTGGCCAGGTATCTTCAGGGATGTTTCCTGGTATTGTAAGTCTTGTCACACCTGTCAAGCTGTGGGGAAGTGTAATCAGACCGAAAAGGTTGCACCTCTAGTTCCCATTCCTCCTTTTGAGGCGCCTTTCACCCGTGTGTTGGTGGATATTGTGGGCCCTCTTCCTAAGACTTCTTCAGGATTTTCTTATGTGTTGACCCTGATTGATATGGCTACTCGTTATCCTGAAGCCATTCCACTTAGAAATATCTCAGCAAAGAACGTGGTTAAGGAAATGCTAGGGTTCTTCACAAAGTTTGGTCTGCCCAAGGAGGTACAGTCAGACCGGGGAAGTAATTTCATGTCAAACTGTTTTCAAGCAGTCTCTGAAAGAGTTGGGCATCACCCAGATCACGTCTTCAGCTTACCATCCCCAGACCCAAGGAGCGTTGGAGAGATATCATCAAACACTCAAATCGATGCTCAAGAAATACTGTTTGGAACATCAGAAAGACTGGGATAAAGGTCTTCCATTCGTTGTGTTTGCTGCAAGAGAATCTCCAAATGAATCACTGGGCTTCTCACCTTTTGAACTACTGTTTGGCCATGAAGTAAGAGGACCCTTAAGTTACTCAAGGAATGCTGGCTGTCGGAGGAAGATGACGTCAACCTGCTGGAGTATGTGATGAAGTTCAAAGAACGGCTGTCCACTGCTTTACAGCTGGCGAGAGAGAATTTAGGAGCTGCTCAGGAGAAGATGAAGACTTGGTATGATAAGAAGTCCAGGTTACGCCACTTTCAGCCAGGAGATCAGGTTTTGATTCTGCTACCAGTTCATGGGCAACCTCTTCAAGCCAAGTTTAGTGGCCCTTATTTCGTGGAGAAGAAACTCAGTGATGTCAGCTATGTCATCGCCACACCAGATCGTAGAAAGAGCAAGCAACTATGTCACATCAACATGCTAAAGTTATATCACAGGCAGGACGAAAATAATCCAGTCTGCACTGTAGCTGTTCCACCCGAGTCTGCAAGTGAAGCTCTCCCATGCAGTATGAGCCTGAGTGATAGTTTGGGGAAGAATCCTGATATCATGAATGATCTCCAGACTAAGCTTTCTCATC
Organism: Coenobita brevimanus; assembly: GCF_032717465.1. Taxonomy (NCBI): domain Eukaryota; kingdom Metazoa; phylum Arthropoda; class Malacostraca; order Decapoda; family Coenobitidae; genus Coenobita; species Coenobita brevimanus. The sequence goes on from NC_136995.1 coordinate 8,947,667, forward strand.
TACCTCCCGAGGAAAGGCAGGAGTTTTCGGCATTACTGCAGGAGTACCCGCAAGAGTTCCGTGCCACTCCAGGAAGAACCACTGTGTTGATGCATGATGTCGATGTTGAAGACGCAAAGCCAATTAAATTGCCTCCTTACCGTGTGAACCCAGTGAAAGTTCCTCTCATCCAGAAGGAGCTTGGCTACCTGTTGGACCACAAGATGATTGAGCCCTGTCAGAGCGAGTGGAGTTCTCCTGTCACTCTAGTCCCTAAGCCAGGTTGGTCACATCGACTACAGACGTGTTAATCAGATAACCAAAACAGACACTTACCCTCTCCCTCGTGTGGAAGATTGCATAGACAAGATCGGAAAGGCTAGGTACTTAAGTAAGTTTGATTTGTTAAAGGGATACTGGCAAGTACCTATGACTGAACGTGCTAGGGAGATCTCATGTTTTGTAACATTAGGAAAGACATTTGCATGTTCTGTAATGCCATATACAGATTGTTTTAGAGTAATAAGAAATTTCCTTTGTAAATTTCTTTTTTCTTTGTGGGGAGGTGTTACATAGCCTATGATTTCATCATCCTTTGTGTAATTTTAACGCACAGTATGCTGCATGTTTGATCACGAGCGTGTTCTGCCTCAGTCCCCCCTTCTACCGTTATAGTAGAGTAAGTCGTTCTCTCTGTTATACTTTGCGGGATTTGCAGCTCTTTGTCCCCATGGCTTGATTTGCGTCCTCTCTTACAAGTTGTATCAAGCTCTGCCAGCCCCTATATAATGAGCTCAGTCTCTGCATCATTGCCACTTAGATCTGCTTCTCATTTTGTTCACATCTCTGTCCTCCCCTGTACAGATATTATTATTGTGAGTGCTCAAGAAATCTCCAACCATCTAGCAGCTGTGTGTAATTTGAGTATAACTGTTGTTGCATTTTTTCTTGTACTGTATAGCATAAGTTTAATTTGTAGGCCTAGTGAAGTTTTTGTAATTCGTGGGGTTCTTTATGTCAGTCATTTTTGATAATAGTTTGTATCTGTAATTATTTATCTGGCATTCACTGAGTATTATCTGGCATCTCATTTTATCAGGGCTGACTTAGATAAATTTATTCTTGCTAATTTCGTGTTAATAGAGGCTATTGCAGTTAACCATATATTTAACCTGTTTTTGCCATTACATTATCCTTATGAGTCCTGAATGTTTTGTTGTTAGTTTGAGCATTAAACTTTAACTTGTAATTTTACCTAACTCTTTTGTTTTGAACCTGGAACTTTACGGGACAGTAGTGATTTTTAGCATTCTCACTTAAAGTGTACGTTATCTTTCTCTGTTCCGTAACAATATATATATATATATATATATATATATATATATATATATATATATGACCTCTACCCATATTAGTATCTAACGAAGAAGTTACGAATCTAACGAAAAAAAGAAAAAAAAAAAACGGGCGAGCTGTTCAAATCTGCCGCCACCATGGCCGAGTGCGTGACGTCATTGGCATCCACCCTCCCCTCTCACCGCCTACCCCCAGTCACCCTCCTACCTCAGTCCAGTGTTGCCAACCATAAGGAATTATCCCCAGATTTAGGGAATTCAGGGTACAAATGGGAAATGGGGAAATTGGCAGTTTTTTTTTTTTTTTTTCAAATGGCAGGATACTTCACCCATAAATTGAGCTGTAGAAATTGAAATAGTCTACCTATCTATCTGTGTATCTATCTATCGCCAGAAGCCTTAGTCCCGCACGGGGTGGCGACAAACAAGTCACCTTGACGTCGCCCTGTCCCTCTTCATTTCATTGCCCTCCTCCCAACTCACCCCCCCCCTCTCTCATATACCTCTCCACTCCATCCCTCCATCTCATCCTCGGCCTCCCCCTCTCTCTCCCCCCCCTCCACCTCACTGACACACTCCTCGTCAGTCTCTCACTGTCCATCCTCTCCACATGGCCAAACCACCTCAGTGTGTTCCTCCTAACGCTTCCTATCACATCCACATCCACACCACAACGCTCTTTTATATCCTCATTTGTCAGCCTCTCTCCATGTGACTCCACGGGCTCCTCTTAAATAACTCATTTGAAATAGGTTAAATTGAAATAGGTTATATACAAATATCGTAATTTCAGAATGACTACATTTTCTAAAATGAAACAGTTGTGCATCTGTTTTTCTTCAATTAAGTCGATATTTCGTGTGCATTCGAATGAACGAAAATGGGTGACAACAACAGCAACAGCAGCAGCAGAGATAAGCTGACTAACAATAATGATAATGATGCCTTCCACAAACCGTCTATCTATATACTATTTATATACCTAGGCTGCTTCCCCCAAGGAAAGGGAGGTAGCCGCGACAGGACGACACACTCCCAATTTACTCATCCACTCAAACGCATTCATTCGCATCTTAACCCCAAGGGGAGAAGGGACTCCTCACCGCACCACACTGCACGAGGGTCATCTGTGCAGTGCAATCAGTGACATCCTCAGCAGGGCCCGACAGCAGAGCTGGTTTACCCCTGCCACATCATAATAGATCCATCCCCTTACCCGCACCTGACCTGATCAGCTGATCAGACCAAATGTGGGAGAACATCCCCTCAGGGCTGAGTCATCATTTATTCACTCACAATTTCTCTCCAGTCATTTCTATCACACACAGCCACTCCTTGCTCAACAGACATCCCTTTCGCATCCAACGCTCTCTTCACACTGTCCATCCATCCAATTCGTGGTCTTCCTCTCAGCTTTGCACCCCTCACATCAGGTCTAGTTATCTTTTTCGCCAATCGCTCATTATCCATTCTCTCCATATGCCCAAACCATTGCGATACCCTGTGCTCAACTCTACCAGCCATCTCCTGCACAACTCCAGTTCTCCTTCGCACTTCATTACCCACTCGATCCATACGCGTCACTCCACACGTACTCCTCAGACACCTCATCTCCATTACATTCAAACTTTTCCTCTCTGCTACACCCATAGTCCATGTTTCAGCCCCATATAACGCAGTCGGTACCACAACACCCTCATACAGCCTTCTCTTTACATCTACAAACCGTACCCATTATTATTTTTCCTGTCCAGAAGTAACTGTACAATTAAAGAAATTAGACATATCCTAAGTTTTGAGTGACGTTAGTTTGTGTAATGTGTTTCTTCATAATTCAAGGATACTTTGATGAACCATATTCTATATTTGTTTCGTATATTGCATATGCAAAAACTAACCTAAAAGCAATTTGGGTGATACTTTTTCTGCCATTCATAAGTGAAGTGTAACACTATTCAAGAGTATATTGTTGATACAGTATGCTTAAAGTTCGTCAAAACCCCAAAAGCACATTACTTCTACAGCCATTGTTTTTATTTCCCTCAAAATAACAGTATACACAATTATAAAAACTCATATTTTAATCTTCAGTCAGTTGTGAATAACAATTTTTTAATATGTTTGCAATATTCTGTCTATTAGACTGAACCTGTACAATAATAATTAGAGATTATAATATATTATTACTGAATGGGGAATGTAGAGGAATTTTAGCCAGGAGTATGTGGGGTACTTTGGTCGTCACTTCTGGTTGGCAACACTGCCTCAGTCCTCGCCATACGTACATATTGTCGTGTTGTATAGCCACCTTTTTGCCCCTTTAAAGTGGCCTAAAGTCCCATCTAGCGTGCGTTTTGGGCGGTGGTTTACGCCTCATGTGTTATCGGCTCAACTCCTCTGGTACTGGAGGAGCGGTGGTACTGGTAATGGGGGACAAGTTAAGAAAAAAGAGCCAGTGAAACGTGCCCGCCATGTGGGTAAAAAGTTGAACCGCTACTCCCTCGAATTAACGCCAATAACTCTACATAATGAGTGAAAATAAGGTCATAATAAGGGTTCGGTCCAATTTATTTTACCTATTATAATTTTCCCCTATATGTTTATGGCATCTTGCATAAGTAACGAATTCGCATCTAAAGAGTGTTTTTGTACCTAGTACGTAACTGA